>NW_026267224.1:132810-141930 GCF_000697945.3 Frankliniella occidentalis
GAACTTTTACAAAGCAGAAGGGCGCGCTTAAGATATTTACCCTAAGAATGTACATTTTGTGACATGCAATGTCGCAAAATGCAGGGGTCGGCAACCATGAGAGAAGGGCGCCCTGGAGAAGAAGCTTTATAGCCCCTGGACCCCGCTTTTGGACCTGGGAAACCAATAGGCTCTGGCTGAGTTCATTTCTCGCACACGGCGTTGAGTTCATGAGATTCCCGACTGTTTTCCCTAAAGAACTGTTTTTTGCCCGACTTTCTGTTTCTGTTCGAGGATGCTGATTTCATTTCCGGTGACAGATTTTACTTCAGGGGTCATACCTGGGTCGTTCCGAAAAACGGCAACGCTTGTCACGGAAAGCAATTTTGCTTCGACATCTATAATTTAAGAGGGGTTCAACCTCCCCTGTTTGTTAGTGTTGGGAGAATTTGATATATATCGTTCTCTTTTTTCATAGAGAGCTTCAAATGTTGTTGTGTCAGTGGTGGCAACACTGACAAGAGAGGGAGAAAAGAGCGCGAACACGCGAACGGCTCGCCCACTTCAAGCTTTTGAAACTCTATCACAAGTGACTAAAACGTCAGATTGTCAAACCAAGAGTAATATTTTTAGTTTTAGAGTTGTGGAACTCGACGTACGAAGTTTCGCGAGTGTCCAGTGAGAAGAAACGAAAGTGATATTTCGAGTGGTTGACGTCTTTATGTACGTAACTTGGAGGGGGGGGGGAGTGATTCGGGAGAAATCTGAAAAGGTTTCTATTGTTTCTGGTTCATCTTGACAAAAGAAAACGAAAATGTTTTATGCTCCAAGACGATCGGAACGGAGATGGCAGAGTTATTGCCCGACAAATTGACAATTTGGTCGTTTTTGCACACATTTACCCCTTTGGATGCTAATAACATTGTCATCTTAACTCTGATCGGCTTTGAGCATAAGACTTTTCCTTTTTTATTTTGAGACAGGAATCCAAATCTTGTATTACACTTTTAATTTTGTAACTTCTAAAAAAATCCAAATTTTCAATTTTTTCATTTGAACATAATGTAATGGTGTTTTCTTGTAGAATGATTGGAAGTCACCTAATCTTTTAATAGGTCATCTCAAAACGATTATTGAACACACAACTTATTTTCACAATAGCCATGGACTTGCAAGGGACCGAACAATGTTATGTCCAATATCGCATACCCAGGTAGGATAGCCCCATCGAAAACAGAACGAGGAATATCATTGGCCTTAATTGACTAGCTTTGTCTGGAGTTAGATTATGTTTAATAATATCCAATGAAATGGTGAGAGCATTGACATTAAACTTTATGGTACGATACATTACAGAACTTTCAATTAAATATACATCGGTGACCCGTGATCCACCCATTGCCACGGAGAGATCTGATAAAACTGAATCAAAGAGCGACAAGTTATATTTGACGTAGAAGAGAAGTTTTAATGTATTTTGAAATTAGATTAAATATTAGGGTATTTAATTTCATTTCAACCAGAGGCATTCTAATTGAATTTCACCTTTCACAAATAAATGGATTTGGTTAGAATGAAATGTACAGAAAATAGTACATAAGGTAGGGGGAGGGCAGTGGAGGTAGGAAGGGACACATGAACTAACAGCAGCAACACATAGGAGGGGCAGGGGAGGGGGGGGTTCTACACCTAATAAAATTAGGTGCATCTTTATAAAAAGTCAGAAAAAGAACGAAAAATAAAGGGGAAAAAAATAAGGAAAAATCGATAAAAATTCAGAAAAATACAGGGGAAAAAGAGGAAAATCAATTAAAGAAATCAGAAAAATTGGTGTACGCTTGAATTGACAGTGAAGTACCCTCCCCCCCCTCCAGGAAGAGGGGGGAGGGGGGTTGGACGGTAGGTTGCTTAAATGCACATGAGACTCGAGACAGAAATTCCCCATCACTGAAACGGCTCACTATAGAGACGGAATAATTGGAAGCCCCCTCCCTCCCCCCTCTCTCTCTCGTCGTTCAAGGGGCAGAACTGGTTGCCCACCTACTAGGCGGACCCATATTCACTATAGTTTTGTTCTATACTGTTACCTCTTCCGTTATTTTAATGCACTTCGCTCAGCTACCCCGTGCATAATGTTAACGCACGGGGCCCTACGTCTAAAAGTGATTTCGGCACTATGCGGCTTGAAGGACCTCCTCAGCCACGCCACAACCCGCGGTCGCTCTGCTGTGGATAGCGCCCCGCCCAGCCCACGCGGCGCGGCGCGAAGGCGTAAGTATGCACACCCATGATGCACTTGTGCGTTTGGGCAAACTGAAACTCATACCGGGGGGGCAAACAGAGAGCCAGAGGTGGCAGCCGCCGGGCCATCGCAAGGGCCCAACGCAAAGCGCGCGCACAGTGTGTCAACAGCACACGGCACTCCAGGTACTCCACAGGAGGTGCGCGGGGGGCCGTCTGTAAATTCCTAGAACCACTCCAGGCTCCAGAGAGGAGCAAGGGCGCTCCAGCAGGCGGGCCCTCTCGGAGGCCCTCACGAAGGCCGGCAGGTAGCCTATAGCATCGCCGCACGCACGCCTTTCCGAGAACAAACCGCCGGGCGGCGGCGGGATGCAGCAGCAGCGCGGCCCGGCGTCGTGCGCGGAATTTCATCAGTTAGGCCCCATGGCTGTCTCATCGCGCCGGCCGCGGTCGTAACAGCCATACAGCCGAAGTCAATCTTGACGTAAATCACTTTCGGTCGTTTCTATTTTTATAAATCTCGTCCCCCCTCCCCCCCCCTTTACCCTCGCTCTCTTTTGTATGACAGAGTTTTAAAATCGCTCGCGGGCGCGACTTTTACGAGCTCGCGAGGGTCCCGTCGCGAGCTCTCGATTGGAGCTGCAGCAGGCCGCGCGCATGGGCCGCTCCCTCGTAGAGTAGATGCAGCCGCTATAGGTCGTATCGCCGGTGAATGGAGAGTTTGTTCTTCCAATTAGGAGATTAATCATGCGGGTTACGACACACACCCGGACAACCCGTCCGCCGAAACAATCAAAAGCACTCATACTAAACAAAAGAAATGACTAAAGCTTTTCAATTTTTTGTTGGAGATTTTGTCGTCAAACGTTGACTGTAAGAATACGGAATAGAAAATTTTAGCAGCATATAGAACCTTACAGATTTTAGTTTCCTTTGGAAAACGCAGTACAAGTGTGCCATCTGCCATCTTATGCGCCCAAAGGGTTCAACATGCGACGCCTGACCTCACTCCCCTTTGACGCGGAAACTTTTACGCGAGGACGACGCGTATAAAGTATTCATCGGAATGGGGTCGCGAAACTAAAGGGTGCCGCTGCGCATGTGTCAGACTTGAGCCGTTTGGAGCAGCTCATTTCATGCGCGAGATGATAGTGGAGTTCCCCATTGCGAAATGAGCGTACTCGTGTTCGCGCGATTTTACCCCCCGCAGCGGAAGCAAAAGCCCGGCGAAACGCATACCCGGCGCCGTACCACCGGAACGAAAAGCATCGTTCAATCAATGAGTTGATAGATTGGGGCGCACGCCCAAGCAGCAGCTCCATGAGCCTCATGGCGCGGAGGATGGGTCCGCGTGGCCTCTGCTGCGAACGTGACCGGAATGAACCCGCCAACGACGGCGTCCGCCACATGCAACGTCGCGCAGAGAGCAAGCGTGTGGGCCACATTTCACACGCATCACGCACCGTTACAGCGCGGGCACTATTGTATTAATCATATTAATTGCCAGTCAATCCCGATGAGCCGCAGCAGGCCGCTTATTAGCAGTTTGTTGCTTCCTCTCTCCAAGAGTTTTGTAATTTTTTTTCGCCCCATTGGGAAGGTTAAATTGAGAAGAAATCAGTCGTGTTGCACTCACGCTATACGGCCGCGGACACACGCACGAAAGGGGGCCTGGCAGCGCAGCTCTCTGGCTGTGTGATTTGGAGCGAATGAGCGCGCGGCGGGCGCAGCACAAAGGCGCGCAGCGCGGGCCATTCAAATGGGAAAGAGAGGAGAATTTGTACGCATGCCAGTCCGACTGCACCGTAGCGCCAGAGCTAAAGGTTGAGGTGGACCACACGCACCAGCGAGAGAGAGAGAGCGAGCGAGCGAGCGAGAGAGAGAGAGCGAGAGAGCGAGAGAGCGAGAGAGCGAGAGAGCGAGAGAGAGAGAGAGAGCGAGAGAGCGAGAGAGCGAGAGAGCGAGAGAGCGAGAGAGAGAGAGAGAGAGAGAGACTCGCTCAGCCTTGGGATCGAAATGAGTGCCAGAGCCGTGTCGAGGATCAATTATTTAAAACAACTTGATAGTAAAAAGGTGGGGCGGCCGCCGCGCCACCGATGACAAGCAGTCGGGCAAATTGGCCGACAATAATAATAATCGATCGATAACATCGATAGCGCGTCGTGATTGGCTGGCGAGCAGCGGAACTCGCTCCGCGTCCGTGGCGCGGGCGACGGCCGGTGGCGCTTCAGGAAGCCAGCAGCAAGCAGCAGGCAAAACTGCACCGCGGCACCCGGCGCGCCAGCTGGCCGCGCGCGGGTCAGCCACCCTGAGCCCCGAGCACGTCTCGGTGACGCTATCGAGTTCGCAACAACCTTACTCAGGAGTACTGACCCCCTGTCACACGCTGCTGCCCCCCCGTCACAGTTTCGTCAGTCCTACAGGGCGGCGGACACCTACCTTCTGTCGCACGAGCAGTGCATGATGGTGTTGACCCTCCAGTTGAAGAGGCCGTACTTCTCCTCCAGGGCACCGATGAAGTGCCGGCAGCCCATGTCGTGGTGCCGGCAGCACCGGTCGGCGCGCGAGAAGGAGCCGAGCTGGTTGTACGAGGTGGCGGTGAAGCCCTTGCCGCACCACTTGGTGCCCGGCACTCGCATCGCGTCCAGCAGGTCGCGCTTCCGCCTGCAAGAGCATAACACTCTCCACTCAGCATCCGGACCGTCGTCTGGACCAGCCACGAACACCAGCCACGGAGAATGCCGCCAACACACCGCCGCACAAACCATCCACAACTTGACCCGTCTTCAACTTCGTGGGTCCCCTCATGTTCACGTCTTGCTGTGGCTCACCCATTCTTGGACTTTGCCGAGCTACCGCAGTTCTCCTTTATACAGGATCTTCCCGGCAAGAGCTGCCCATCTTCTCGAACTTGGTCGAATTGGTCCATCTTACTCGAGATGATTCTTCTCAATGATCACCATCTGTAATAAGTCCCAAGGCGCTGGCCTCTGGCCGCCTGCCATTGGCCACGCGGCAGAGGTGCAAGTTCACGTCGCTGCATCATTTGTTTAACCAGCCCCACAATAGACGGACGAACGGGTGAGTGCCCTGCTGCACTGCACGCCCGCCGCGCAGGACACTGTCGGTCGAGAAAAGCCATCCGCGCACTCGCTCACACACATTCACTCTCTCACCTCACTCACTCACTCACTCACTCAAGCGCACACACATTGGGGTCTTACTCTACCTCTTGTCGCAGCCGCAGTAGCTGATGGTGAAGGGCCGGTGGTTGAAGAGGCCGAACTTGGTGGCGAAGGACGGGATGGCCATCTTGCACTGGTCGTGCCGCCGGCAGCAGCGGTCCGTGTGGCTGAAGGCGCCCAGCGACGAGTAGGTGTCGGCGCGGTGGTGCTTGCCGCACCACTTGGTCCCCGGTGCCATGAGCGCGTCTTGGAGGCTGCGCTTCCGCCTACAACACCAACCTAGCGCTCAGCAAAAGGCTCAAAAGCTACGCTACGGGGGCAGGGAGCTAAACCACCACCGGCAGAATGGGAATGGCGAGTGCCTCCGCGACTTTCCTCGTTTCTCACGTGTGAACCAGGATGTGTACCGAACGGGGTTCGCGAGACTTTAGTGCATGTGTGTGCATATTTCATACAAAACGCCCCAGTTAAACGGAAAACACTTTTCACAGGATGGCTGGGATGCGACGCGATTTTCTACAGGGAAAGGGCCCGGACGGGCCCCCCGGCCACTAGCGTGGCTTGACACACATCTAGCGAGTAGAGGTTTCTGGCCATCGAGGAGGCTTGTGGGTTAGGGAGATAAACATGACGCCGTTCTGCTGCAGCGGGCAGTAATGGGAATTATTGTTAAGTCTGGGCAGGCTCGCGTGAGCCTTACCAACTGCGAATCGGTCAAAAGAAATAAAAAGCCATCAATCACATGTCGGGAAAATGATGGCCAATTATAATTTTTTTTAAATCCCCCTTCCTCCCGTTTGCGTCGCGCCTTGCAGCCAGCCCAAAGAGGTCCAGCTCGTCGCAACAAACATCCAAACACACGACATATAAATTGAAATGCGCGTGCCGTGTTTATATTATTTACGCGGTGATGTCTGTCGAACGTTTGTTGTTTTTTTTTATTGTGGTGGCAGCGCCCTGTGAATGGCGCGCGGCGGGGAAGTCCATAAGTTGTGCGAAGGCCTGCACCGGTATTTATGAAGGGCGTGAGGAGGGGATAGTCGACTGGGAGAGTGAGCCGAACCGGTCGAAAAAAGGCCGACGACGTAAATAGTTTTATCTGCCATTCCCCATTGAGATTCGGATTGAGAAACTGGGCGTCGCGCGCTGCTATCACACCTGGATTTCGTGAAGTGGGCGAGAAAGCGCGGAGGCAATGCGAAAGACGCAGAAAAATAAATGTGGAGTATCCGAGAGTATCTCAGTGGTGGGGGAAAAATAAAAATAAATAAAAACTTATGACAATAATAAGGCATGGGAGAAAAAAAAACATGGCTAATCTACACAAATGCAGCGTGCAGTAGAAGTGCGTACATAATGTTTTCTCAAGCTCAAGAGTACAAAGTGATAATCATTCTTCCCTGTAAGCCAATCCGTCAAACAGTACGGCCGCGCTCAGGCTACGTTACCGCGGGTTCCGCGCATCGCTCAGACCATTTCTTTCCCCAATAAACATCTCGGCGGTCTTTTACGAGCGATAAAATGAAAGGCATCGCCGTGGCGTACACGCACGCGAATGTGAATGTGCGCGTGGAGGGCGTGGCGTGGCGGGGCTCGTGATCCGGATTGGTATTGATTTACAGCTAGAAATGCGCCACCGTGTCACCGTGGGGCACGCGGACGTGCGAATACCTCGCAGCAGAGTGCAGGTTTGGCTGAGAATAATGATTAAAACTTAATGCACTCCTGGTGACTGGATAAAGACAGGCACTAAATGGATACGTATATAGATAAAGCTTGAAAAAAAAATGTAAGCAAAGTACACAAAGCTGGTGCTCATACCACAAAAAAAATTCACATATATAAGCTATGCTCTTATAAAGCACACAAAATTGTTAAACTAAACGAGCAATTTTTATTTCAGAGTTGCGGAAGACGGTGGTGGTGCAGGTTACGTTAGTTAGGCGTGGCTCTAAGGGTAATATCTCTCATGATCAAAGAGGGCCCTGCGTGTAACATCTTGGATTTTACTCTCCATTCTCCATGAGAGCGCCCGCCCCGTAATGAGGGTCTAAACTCGGCGATGCGAGGGTGGCAGCACTGCTCGCAGCACTGCGTACCCACGTGGTCTCCCACGCTTCCAGCATTGAAGTCTCTCTGTATATCGGCACGCGATACCACATTTACTGTCCAAGATGCTACTGCAAGCGGGCCTCGGGCAGACCGAGAGAAAGGAAAAGAAGGAGGTGTTAGGGCTTTGGGCGTTCTCGCCGACTCGTTCTTGCTTCGGCCGGTCCGGAGCGGTGCCCACATGTACGAGCTTGGTGCGCCTGTCCACTCGGTGCATTTCAAAGCGTTGAGTTGCATGCCCCGTTTCGGGCCACACGGCGTGTGTGGTGCGGTTGGTGCGGTGAGTTGGCGGCATTGGCTCGGTGGCGCGGCACTTCGTGGCGTGGCTCACACACACACATACACACACCATTATATTATCACATTTATCACATTACACGCATGCTGTGCCCGGGTGGGACACAGTGAGCTGAGCAAAAGGTGTTGTCAGACAGCAAAAAATCATCCACATTACAGGTTGTCGAGATTTTGACATAGTTCCACCTGAGTGAGTTATCTTACGAGTACACTATCAGGCCATCAAGAAGAATTTTAAGAAGAAAGAGTAAAACTTACTATTTACACGTTTAAATATTGATAGGATAGAGAAGAAACTGTCCACGTAGGGGAAAGTTATAGATTTTACATAAATCTGTTTTAGAAATTTGAGCAGGCCTTATTTCAAACTAAACTTGAACTCATCCTCATGCAGAATAAAAATAATGGAAAATCAAACACCAACCCAGACGCTCAAAAATTTCAATCACCTTACATTTTAATCACATATCAAAGTCAACTCAGAAGGAATTTCACACATCGCATTCCTTCACAAAGCGTGCGGTGCTGCCCGTTCCCATTAACACGCAGAAATACTGACCTCTCCAGCTCGTGCTTGGCGGACTCCTCCCCCCGCTGGTGGCCGTCGAGGAGCCTCCTGATCTGGTTGTGGTTCTCCTCGCACGCCTCGCGCAGCCGCGGGTAGTCGAGCCACGCCGCCAGGTCGTCGGGGAGGGCCTCGTCGTCGCCGAGGACGCGCACCGTCACGTTCCTGGCGCCCGCGTCGCCGCCGCCGCCGTGCCGCACGGCCTCCATGTCGTGGCGGAAGGTGTCGAGGAAGGCGTGCACGGTGGGCGCGTGCGTCACGTACTCGCAGTCCCGGAGCTCGTCCTCGCCCGAGTAGATGAGCTGCACGAAGTGGCGGCCGTCCGTCACCTGGCGAAGGTGCAGCTGCGGCCTGCGGGGCAGAAGAAGGAGAAGGAGGGCGTCAGCGGGGACAACAGTGTAAGCGGCCCGCTTCGGGACGGGTGATAAGTCCGAATGTCTACGACGGCGAGCTCTGCCAAAGCGGCGCTCGACGACTTCGCGCACCACTGTCTATGTGTGTGAGTGAGAGAGACAGATAGAGAGAGGACGGGAGGGAGAGAGGAGAGAGTGTGTGTGTGTGTGTGTGTGTGAGAGAGAGAGGGAGAGTGGTGGGTGGTTCCACCGTGGGCTAGGGCAGGAAGGGAGCCGCGCGCCGGAGCACCCTCTCTCTCCTCTCGTGCTGGAGGGCACTACTCCGGAGCGAGAGCGAGAGCTCTCGGGGAGAGAGGAAGTCAGCATGGGGTGCATTTCACAAAAAGTGCCA
>NW_026267224.1:143483-144995 GCF_000697945.3 Frankliniella occidentalis
TCAACAATATTTTGGTCAAAATCGAAGGGAGTCAGGTAAAGCCTTTTAATTCAGGCTGGAGACGCTTCACATAGAAATTCAAAGTTTTCATCGTGATTTACTCATCAAGAGAGCATAAAATGCGTGGTAATCGAGCGTTGTCCATAAGAACAAGTCTAAATTGGCCTTAAAGTAGCAGTGGTAGTTTTGAGAATGGTCTGTGAGGGAGTAATAGGCAACTCATCTTACTTCGGTGTGTGGCAAGTTCACCAATCATACAGCCTTCCAGTCATTTTCCAGTCACCCAGTCACAATCCAGTCAATTTCCCGTCAACCAATCATGTTCCAATCTCTCCAGTCAACCAGTCATTTTCCCAATCAGCCAATCCCTGTCCAATCATCTCCAGTCACCACCAGTCATTTGATTGGCAATCGGTGTACACATTTTTGGGGAGTTGCGGTCCCCTCGGGGGGGGGGCTATTGGCTCTCCAAGGAAGCGGTGCGGGGGGCTCTACTAGGCCTGGAGAGGGGGGGGGGTCGCTCTCCGCCCTCATCCGTTCAGCTCACGTCTCTCCTTTACCTCATTCATAATTCCGCGGAGATCCCCTTCATTTCCATCCAGGCCATCAGGACTCTGTCGTCATTACTCCCGCAAAGTCTGGGCTGGGGGCGGGGCGCGGAGAGTGGCCCGCGAGGTCGCCCACCACGGAGTCAGAGTCACACCCGAGGGTCGCGGGGTGGGGCGGGGGGGTCACCGTCTCGCGGGGAGAGCCCGCGACACGACGGACAACCACAAGCAGGGAGAGAGAGCGAGGGGGGGGGCTGCTGGAGGAAGCACTTGTTGAATGCAAAGCAAGTGGAGGCCTTCCTCTTTTACAGCTATCCGCGGCCTCCGCGGCCCTCCTTTACAGCGCATTGAGAGGAGGGAGATCGACGAGTTATTCCAGGGAGCCCGCGGGAGACGGAGGTCGGCGGATGCACCGGAAAAGGAAAAGAGCAGGATGCGTGCGGTACCGACTCAGTTAGGCTCGCCGAGAGGCGTGGAAGACGTCCAGAGACAAACAAAATAGTGAGGTGGGGGAACGGACTTTGCCCTCTGGTAGAGACAGTCTTGGGGGCTGTCCAAAAACGCTGGTTACACTCGTTGTTCGTACTGTATGTGCGATGTGCGTGCGCCTCTAGGGCGACATATCGTTTCGGGGGGTGGGTATCCGATCCGGCTCCGCGGGCGGAGTGGTCCAGCTCAGTCTTTGGATCCTTGGACGGGGACGGGGCGGAGACGGGCATATGGGGAGGAGACCCCCGGGCCGCCGCCGCCGCTGCTGCTGCTGCTCTGCGTCTCGTCGGCGTCCCCGGCGGTTAGATGTAACCCTAGCGCCAACCCCCATCCCCCTTCCCTCCGGCTACACACACACACACGCCACCCGGCCGCGCATATCAACCCGAGACCTGCCGTCCTTGTAAAGATTTATGACAGCAAACGAGACGCCGCCGCCGAGACGCCCATACAGTGCAGGCCCCAGCCCGCCCAC
>NW_026267224.1:145045-150559 GCF_000697945.3 Frankliniella occidentalis
CCCGGGGCAGGGCAGGGTGGGGTGGGGTGGGGTGGGGCGGGGCGGCCAGCACTGCCGCGGACATAATCACTATTTGTCACCGCACCGCGCAGCCCTCATAACTCTCCCGCCGCGCCGCGGAATGTCGCGTGGTTGTCGTCGTGGAGGTGTTCTCTCTCTCTACCTCTCACCTCACCCCTCAGGTGGGTGGGCGGACGCTATTGTGCGTGTGAATATTAAGGGCGGGCGTCCAGCGTAGAGGGGCATTCCAAAGCGGAAGGACCACCGCTGCCCGCCGCCCCTCCAGCAGCAGCAGCACACCACTCCACTCTCTCGGCTCGCGAAAAACACGGAGTGACCCCCCAGGGGGGTTGAGGGGGTAGAGAGGGTGAGGGGGCACCGCCCCCGCGGAGGTCACCGCCAGAGAAGGAGTGGAGTAGTTCTCACTCCCTGCGGCGGCTCCTCCAGTGCGCGTGCCGGATGGGCGGCCATTCCCGCCTTCCTGCTGGAAACTGGAGAGAGAGAGAGCGAGAGAGAGAGAGAGAGAGAGAGAGAGAGAGAGAGAGAGAGGGGGGGGGGCGCCTGGAGAACGCTATGGTCCGTGTGTTGCAACCCCCCCTGTGGTTCGGCGGGGTCCGGCCGAGGTGCTGCGGCGGTACGGAGTGAGTGATCGGGAGGGCTTTTCAATAACTCCGCAGCCGCGTGTAACAGCCGTGTTGCATGGAAATGAGCCGGCGTCTGCCGCCGGGCTGGGGTGACAAGCGGCCGTCGTCGGCGCGCGGGTATGTAGTGAACCTCCTGGGGTACTCGAGTACACCTCGGGAGGAAGGTGGTGGTGTACTCTAGGGGCGCCGGGGGGGACGGGCGGCGGCAGCTACAAGGTGTTGTGCTGTGCAAGCAAACGGCCGCCCGAACCTCTCTCGTAAAAGGCTGTTTTATTGAGGCCGATTGAAGGGGGAAAAGACCATGTTGGCGTTGTGCATCTTTGGCGATCGGATCAGGTGATTGGTGTGTAAGTACACGGCGACGCGCCGGTGCGGCCGTGCGGCGGCCTGATTTAGGGGCGGCACCGAGCGGCGGGGCGGGGCGGGCATCTCAATCGGGAAGGGATAGAGGAATGGGAGGCTCAAGGGCGCCAAGTGTCGCACTTATCGAGTACGGAAAAGTACTGCATTAGGGCTCTCTTGCGCAATGCCGCGCACAAGACCAGAGAGAAATGGGGAGAGAGATGGAGAGAGAGGGAGAGAGATGTCCAGCTCCAGCCCACGCCGGACGTCGTCGGGACACGCCCTAGGGGGCCGCGCCCGGACCGGATCGACCATACGTCCAGCCCCGGCCGAATGCAAACGGTCATCTTTGCCTCTCCTTCTCTCTCCCTCTCTCTCTCTCTCTCCCAGGTTGGGCCACAGTAATAATATCGTGATGTGACACACCGCAGAGCGTTATTGAATCCATCCACCAGGCGCTGGGAATGTTAATGAGAGCCGGGGGCGCTGCTCGCCCACCCAGCGCAACGGCTACAATTATTGATTTGGGTCCCGACACCCTCCCTGGCGGCCCCGGCACCTTCGGCGCGGTGCCCCTCGGGGGCTGACAGAGGTTCACTTGGTTATGACCAATATATACTGTATATACTGGAAGTTCAACCCGTTCAACCGTACGCCGATTTTTTCCTCTTTTGATTCCAATGCACTGGAAATGCAAGTGCGTGAATGTCGGTCACCTACAGGTGGGTGAGCGACATTCCATTCGTACACTTGGGGGGGTAAAGGTGTGAATTTTTCCGTTTCCATTCAGGTGAGCGACATTCACACACTTGCATTTCCAGTGTGCACTTTTCCTGATTTTTTTTTTTTTTTTCAGAGGGCGTAAACCATTGTTTTCTTTTTGGGAGGGAAGTACCCCTTGGAGGCTGATCGCTCCGTATAAGCAGCTCACCGGGGGAATGAAATCGATCCGAACAGGGGAGTCGCCACCGACGGCGCGTCGGCGACGGTCCAGACAGTCGGCGGGGCCTCCTCTCTGTAGGGAGGGCTTACCAAACCCGTGCCCGTTACAGTGAGCACTTCACTTTGTACACCTCCGCCCGGGCCGCGCCGGCCTCGGGCACCACGCCCCTCCAGCAGCCGGCCGCCGGCCGTACCCTTAGGAAGGAGGGATCCGTTTCGACACGGCCCGGCCTTTCTATCGATCATTAATCGCGCCGCTACCGATCAACTGAATCAACCTCGGTCACGGGCACGCCCTTCATGCGTCCCGCGTATGACCACCACACGCGGCCCCGGCGCAGCTTTAGCTTAGGCGCGTCCGACCGAGTGCGCGCGTGTGGGGCGCTCTTTACGACTGGATCAACAGGTAGGTATGTACGGGACAATGCGGCGCGGCACCGCCCTCAACCATCTACCCCCCCCCTCCCCCCCCGCTCTCCCCTGGCGGTCTTCCCTCCCCCTCTCTCTCACCCTCCACCTTCTCTCTGTACCTCTCTCCCTTTCTCTCCCTTTCTCATTTACCCTATCTCGGCCTCTCTCTCCCTTTCTCTAACTTACCCTGTCACGGTCTCTCTCTCTCTCCCTCCCCCACTCTCTCTTTTCCCTCTTTCGGGATCGACTCCCCGTCGAGGGTCGAACGCCCGCCCGCCCGCACGCCGGGGTCACGGGGTGGTATGATGACTCCCGGACGGACGGAGGTGCATAGCATACATTACACGCATGATGCTCGGGGTCATCGATAGGTGCGATGCATCTTCTAATTAGTCGAGCGAGGCGGGGGAGCCGTGACCCCGAGAGACCTGAACGCTGTGCGCAGGGGGCCGGGGGCCCTGCAACTGGACTGGAAGGTGTCTCTAGACTCCGTCGGCCCCATGGTTTGGTCGGGCATAGTTCCGAGCTGCCAGCAGTTCTCATCGTCCTCCAGGTCCAGGCGTCAGTCACGGTCTGGCGCTCCACAAGTAAGACACCAGGTTCGGTCTTAAAGTTTGCCCAACTCACACACCAGGTTTGTTCAAATTCCAGTTTTGGTCATTCAAGTTTTTGCTTCTATACCAGGTGTGGTCCTTACATTTGCCTCTCTAGGTTTGGCACTTGGTTTGGCCGACCAGGTGTGGGGTCCTTAAAGTTTGCGCCCCTGCTCCAGGTTTGGACCGCGCGAGTTTTCGGCCTGCCACACGCGCCACGCGTTTTGTTGGCATCAAGTGACAAATTGGCGACGAACAATGGGTCGAGCCGGGCCGCCCCGCCCGGCGTCGCGCTCGCGTGGCGCGACGAGTGGGGGTAGGGAGGGAGGGGCGGGAGAGGCGGGGCAGAGGTCAGCTCGGATGCAATTAGTTTTCCTCCGGGTGAGTCTGACTGGAGCCTCCAGGAGGGGCTGGCTGCCCTTCCCCCGCCGCTGAACAGTACAGTACTCTCTGGCGCGGACTGCTGCAACACTTCTCTGGAGCCCCCCTCCCTCCCTCCCTCCCTCCCTCTCCTCACAGCCCCACCGCGGCACACCCTCCGCTTCCGGAAGTGCGCGACGTTTTGCACGACAGTTTCCTTCCTTTCTGGCCGCTCCTCGCCCACGCGCCGTGGAGTTGGGCACGCGCGTCTCGGTGTGCGTGCGTAAGCACATAACACTAGGAGTTTTAAGGTCTGAAATTTTCCCCGAAAAATGGCAAAACTTTTAACAGAAAAAAATTGATTTTCCGTTTTTGAAATTTTCAGAAAAGTTTGAAAATTAAAACTTTTAAGGAAAACATTCAGACGGTGCACTGTAAAAATCTTACGGTGAATTTTACTGTAAGCTACGGTGACCCCCTGCAGCACCGCTTACGGTGATATTCACCGTAGCCTACAGTGAAGTTCACCGTAGCTTACGGTGAATTCACTGTAGCCTACGGTGAATTTCACCGTAGGCTACGGTGAATATCACCGTAAGCCACGGTGAATATCACCGTAAGCTACGGTGCTGCAGGGGGTCACCGTAGCTTACAGTGAAATTCACCGAAAGATTTTTACAGTGTGAAAAAGAAAAATTCTTGAAAAAATTCCCAAAAATATTTTTCTGAAAAATTTAAGTCCCTAGGCTGCAAACCGACGGCACGCCCTCCCTGGCCCGTACCGGCTCGCGCGGCAGGAGGCCCGCGGCCGAGCTGATTGGGACACGACGGCTCCGCGCTCGGCTAGTTTGTCCAGCGCCCCGCAGAGTGCCAAACTTGAACTCCGGCTCAGCCAGCAGCTCCCCGCGGGGCTCCCAGTGGAGAGCAGCGCTGTCCAGCCAGAGTCCAGAACGAACCTCATGGCCCACGCCCCGCCACCACACGGCCCTAGCTCATCGCGTGGCCATCGCACCCGGTCCGACAGACAAGCAGCAGCAGCAGCAATTTGTTCACAACAAACCAACCACCTCCTCCCCCACCTCCATCTCCTCCCGCTTTGCTTTCTCTGCGCCGCGCAGTATTTCTCATACTCTGCCGCGCCTCGGTCTCGCGTGCCGCGTGTTCTCAAGCCGCCCGCCGCGACTGCATATCGAGAGACAAAGCTTGAGCACCCTCTCATTATTGGTCTTGGAGTGCGTGCGTGTGTGTGTGTTGCGTGCGTGCATGTGTGTGTGTGTGTGTGTGCGTCACGCAAAGGCGCCACAGAGCAGCGCAGACATGCACTTGCCGCGGTGCTCTCACACATACGCACACACTTACTACTTCGTAAGGCCGCGTCCGAATAGGAGGAACTTCGCTCTATGTAAGAGCTACAGTATTCACATGCAGCAGCAGCAGACGAGGATGAACGCAACACCCCATACTATAAAACTGCAGGAGGCAGAGAGCGCGGTTTCTGTGTGCGCGGTGCGGTGCGCCCGGCGATGGACATGGGTGTGGCGGGGTGTGGCGGGGCGGGGCGGGGCCGGGCGGGGCGGCGGGCGGCTCTAAAATGGCCCCAGATTAGTATCTGAACGGGGTAACTCGATCCAGCGGGCTCACCGAGGCGAGCAGCGGCCTTCACTTCACCACCCTGGCGCTCTGTGTGTGTGTGTACTTTTGTTCCCGCCGTCCCCTCTTCCCTCCTCTCTCTCTCTCTCTCTCTCTCATGTCCCCACGCCACGCCCTCCCCGTCCTCAACCGCCCTTGATTAATGCAGCGGTTGCATGACGCAGGACGAACACATTCTTGTGTCTTCTTCTCTCTTAGATGGGGTCGAGGGGAGCGAGCGAGCGAGGGAGAGCGAGTGAGAGAGAAAGAGAGAGATAGACCACTTACTCGACCTTCGATGGCTGACAGACACACCATGAGAGGGAGAGGGCTGCAGGAGGGGGAAGTAGCGGGGTTGGAGGAGAGTGGGTTAGAAATAGTGTCTTCTAGAGCAAGGCGAACAAGGAAATTTTCTTCCCCACATATAGTCATCTAAAAACGTAGGGCCCCGTGCGTTAATATTATGCACGGGGTAGCTGAGCGAAGTGCATTAAAATAACGGAAGAGGTAACAATATAGAACAAAACTATAGTGAATATGGGTCCGCCTAGTAGGTGGGCAACCAGTTCTGCCCCTTGAACGACGAGAGAGAG
>NW_026267224.1:152039-154171 GCF_000697945.3 Frankliniella occidentalis
CTTCTCACTGGACACTCGCGAAACTTCGTAGGTCGAGTTCCGCAACTCTAAAACTAAAAATATTACTCTCGGTTTGACAATCTGACGTTTTAGTCCCTTGTGCGAGAGTTTCAAAAGCTTGAAGTGGGCGAGCCGTTCGCGTGTTCGCGCTCTTTTCTCCCTCTCTTGTCAGTGTTGCCACCACTGAAACAACAACATCTGAAGCTCTCTATGAAAAAAGAGAACGAAATATTTCAAATCATCCCGACACTAACCAAAAGGGGAGGTTGAACCCCTCTTAAATTATAGATGTCGAAGCAAAATTGCTTTCCGTGACAAGCGTTGCCGTTTTTCATAAAAAGTGAGCCGCAGGACACAGACAGACAGACTCACGACGCAGACATCGCCTGACCCCACAGCGACTTGGACTGAGCTTCGCTCAGCGATCAAGAGCATGTCGGCATTGTTATTTTTTTAAGTTTGTATTTTACTTGTGTAGTAATAGCGAGTAACTACGGCGGGGCTGGCCGGTTGTCTCTGGCCTCGGCGCCTTACCGCCCGACCGGGTAGGCAACCCGCCCGCACCCGTGCATGCCGGTACGGTATGAGTACGTTCGTAGGCGGATCCGATCAACTGCCTATAGAATTTCTTTGTCAGGGGCAAAGAAATTCCACGATTCAATGTTAATTCTGCAATTTCAAATTTGCTCTGGGACGCAATTCAACAACACTGCAGGCTACAGAAGACGACAAGCCTTTCGAGCATTTGTCGAAGTTGAAGGTGGTGGTGGTGGTACAATTCTGGTGTGAGGTGTTGGCCGCGGCGTTGGAACTGTCGTGTTACCATTCTATCTTCCGACACGAGTAGTGTCTCAATCCTTGTCCCACTGGCCTGACGACAAACGCTCACACACACACCTAAACACACAAACAGACACACACACACACGGGGATGGGAAGGAAAATTAGGTGCCGTTAATAGGGACGAGCGCGTCGCCGCCGACCAATCTGTCTCGAAGCAGAGAGAGATAGAGAGAACCAGAAAAACGACGTTTGATGTTGGGACTGTTCGAGCGTGTTCGAGTTTGTTTTCCGGGGGTTTCCATTATCAATGTATGAATGGAAAGAAGAAGAAGAAGAAGAAGAAGAAGAAGAAGAAGAAGAAGAAGAAGAAGAAGAAGAAGAAGAAGAAGAGCCAATCAAGCGCGGCAGGGGGGTCCGTCACGTCGCGTAGACGTCGTTTGGAGTTGACGCCGGGACGGATCCAGTCGGATCAGGAGATATCCGGCCAGGTCAGGGCGCGGATCCGCCGGGCGCTCCCTAACGCCGCCACGATATGATCTGTGGGCGCGGGGAGGTCGATGGTCGATCCGTGACAGGGAGAATCCCCCTAAACCACACGACTGTATTGGTCCCGTCCTGGTCCCTGTCCTGCTACGGCCCGCTGGGCAGCTGGGGGGAAGGTGTCTGTAACCTGATCATCTTCAACTAATGTCGCCTCCTTGACCGTGACCGCCGCGACGACGACGTCGTCGTCACCGCCTCCTCTTCCTTCTCCTCCTCCAACACTCTCTCACGCACATACAGGAGGTCTAGGCCGGGGCCGGCGCGCGGACGCCGCCAGGGGCACCGCAGCCGCCGCAGCGGCGGCAGAGCAGCTGACGCACGGCCGCGTCGACGACGACGACGCGCCGCGGTCATACTTAGGCCCCTCTAAGCGCTGCACGCGGCGCCACGCCCCAGCTGGCGCTTGGCCGCGGTCCCGTTCAGCTGACGACTGAATCACACCACCACCATGACTACTACTACTGCCACCACCACCACCACCGGCACCACTCGGTCGACGAGCCAGCAGCGGCAGAGGAAGAACAGGGAGGACGCGTCCGCTGCCAGCAGCCGGCGCGATCGGCCAGTCTCATTTGTCAGCGCGTAACAGGCCTAGCGAGGCGTTGCGGCAGGTCTGGGATGTGGGACTTTCTCTCAAGAATCTCAAGAATAAGCCTCCCCCCCACTCTCCTCCTCCTCCTCCTCCTCCTCCTCCTCCTCCTCCTCCTCCTCCCAGCAGCCGGCGCGATCGGCCAGTCTCATTTGTCAGCGCGTAACAGGCCTAGCGAGGCGTTGCGGCAGGTCTGGGATGTGGGACTTTCTCTCAA
>NW_026267224.1:154221-154718 GCF_000697945.3 Frankliniella occidentalis
CTCAAGAATAAGCCTCCCCCCCACTCTCCTCCTCCTCCTCCTCCTCCTCCGTGTGTGTGTGTCCGACAGCGTTTAGCGCCGCCGGACACCCCAGATAAGGAGAGGGGCTCCACTACTACCACCGCGCCACCCCGCGGGCCGCGGACACACGGCCAGGACGGCGGCGAGCCTCGGACCGGCCGCAGGGCCGCGCGGGTGAGCGGCGTCGGCGGCGGCTGACGGCCGTCATTACCTGATTATTATGAGCTGTGGAAACACCGGCCTGGATATCAAGAGTGTGTAATGAGAGGTTAGCTCGGCCGGCCGCGGCCCCAGTTTGGGACCGATGATCGGGACCGATCGCCACGTCCCGGAAGAGGCTGCGGCGCTGCACTGGACCAAAGCGTAGGGAGTGAGAGAGAGGGAGGGGTTGCGGGAAAGAGAGGGAGGGAAGGGGAGGGAGGCAGGAAGGGGGAGGGAGATCCAAATTGGGCAATACGCGTGATGATCGTGAGCGC
>NW_026267224.1:154768-157682 GCF_000697945.3 Frankliniella occidentalis
CAGTGAATCGAAAAAAATAGAAAAAATAACTGACCGTGCGTAACGGTGAACCCCCTGTGACAATATCGTCGCGGTCCACTAGAGAGGTTCCCGCTCCCCGTTCAAAAACTTGTTCCGGTCCCAGTAAAACACTCGGCGGCGTATACATACAGGGGCCCTGCCTCCCGCCCGGATGTGGTGTCCGGAGTGCAGCCGGGCGCTGCTGCTGCTGCCGCTGCTGCTGATCAGATGGGATTCACACCGTGTGATCCGATCATCACCGTGACCGCCGCCGAGAGTGTATGGGGCTCAAATCAGACCGACGGCCGGCTTCCGGCAGTGGTGCTCTGGCGGCTGCTCGCCGGGCAGGCAAGCTGCTGTGGCATAGGCATAGCTCGCCACACGGCGCTCGAGATGCTATGGGCACATCCCTGATGAATTACAGAAATCTCCAGGTCTTCTATGCTATACACTTTCATTGGTGTTGTCATATGAGTCTCGGTCAGTCTGTGGTGTCGGTGCGGTTGCGGTTCCGTTCGTGTATTTTCGGAAGGGGTAACAGGGACTCGGACGGGGCAGACCGGCGGCGGCCAAACGGGACCCCCCCCCCCTCTCCCTTCCTTTCCCCTTCACTCCTGAACCATGGCATTTGAGCTGCGGCCGCCGAGGGAGCAAGAGAGAGAAAGAGAGAAAACCGTCAAGCATTAGTAACAGAGCTGCCGAGTATAAGTTTGCGCACCTACGTCAAGAAAGTAAAAATGAAATGACGAGAACCGAGTTATGAGTTATAACGGAGTGTAAATAACCGCGAGTTTTATTGTACCACGTCGCGATGACAGGTGGACCGAGACCGGGTGGAACGGAATTGGTTCGCCGATGACGACACATGTGTGGCGTGATTGTGAGCCTGTGTGAGTGTGAGTGTGAGTGTGTGTGTGTGTGTGTGTGTGTGTGTGTGTGTGAAGCGCGGATGAGCGAGCACATACGGCACAGCAGTACGTCAGAGAGACCACGCCACCCAGGAGGAAAAGTAGAGTAGTACTACCACAGCGGCGTGGGGGAAAGGGGGGGAGGGGTGCGGCCGCGGAGGGGCATAACTGCCAAAGTCTCCGACACCTTTCACGCCCTTGAAATTAGCAGGAGCAAGAGCGAGTGAGACGGAGAGACAGAGAGACAGTGCCAAAATTATAATTTTCGTGCTAATTTTTAAAAACAATTTTTTTTGCGGGTGTTTGTGGTGTTCCACGTGTTCCACGCCGCTACCTGGGGCGGTGTGGAGTGCGGGGCGTTGTCTCGCATGGCGTCCCGCCCGGCCCGGCTGAGGTGGCAGACGGACGGACGGACGGAGGGGCAGCAGAGACGGGTAGACGGGCGGACCGACAGACACGCCGCCGCTGGTCTGACGAGAGAGGTGCACGGCCATTGGCTGCACCGCAACAGGTGAGCCCGCGTGACGTCACGCTAAAGAGGCGCCCCTCACAGCCAGCCCTCTCCGTCTGTCTGTCCATCCGTCCGTCTGTGAGGTCAGTCTTGGCGGTGGACACACCCATCACGAGCGAGCGACGAACCGAAACCGAACCACCTTATTCTTTTATTGTTTTACATTTTCCCCACCCGTTTGCCGTTCTGCCGTTCGCTTTTTATTTTATTTTCGCAGACGAGGGGGGATCAGGATCGGCGGGCGCAAGACTCCCGGGCCGGGCGGTAGGGTGGGCGGGCGGCGTCGGGCGGTTTGCAGCCGGGAAGTCAATTATAATCGCGGCGAAACAAAAGACCGATCTCTGCCCGGAAGCGGCACATGCACACGAACATGAGCCGCGTTTTCGGCGTACAGAGCAGGCTGCAAAAAGAAGTGGAGAGGAGTGGAGGAAGGTGCGGAGGAGGAAGGAGAAAAGGAAGGAGAGGACGAATGGGAAGAGGAAGGAAAGGATGAATGGGAAGAGGAAGGAGAGGGTGAATGGGAAGAGGAAGGAGAGGGTGAATGGGAAGAGGAAGGAGAGGACGAATGGGAAGAGGAAGGAGAGGACGAATGGGAAGAGGAAGGAGAGGACAAATGGGAAGAGGAAGGAGAGGATGAATGGGAAGAGAAAGGATAGAAAGGAAAAGGAGGAAAGAGAGGGCCGGGGGTCGCGGTGATTGGTTCAAGAGCCCCGGGCGTCAAACGCACAGCTGGCACGCGCATGTCGCCCGGCCGGGCCGATAGGCTCCGCTGCTAGACCAGACCCATTGCAGTCAGCTGCGCTGCTTGCGCGGACCGCCCCGCTCGCCCCACATTCCCTTCAGCCCGGCGGGGGGGGGGGTCACGGGGTCACATGACGGCGCCCGGAGAGAGAGAGAGAGAGAGAGAGAGAGAGAGAGAGAGACGTGCGCCCGCGCGGCAGTCGAAGTCGAACACCCCATGACGACACCGGCGACGTCGACGTCGACTTCGCGAGCGTGCGAGCGAGCGGCGGGGAAGGTCAAGGACACGGGGAGGTCAAGGGAGCGGCGCGAGCCAAAAGAAAGGACCCAACCGCGCGGTCACCTGGAATTATTCATGACGTTGACATTAGTGAGGGCGGCCTGCGGTGCCCCCCGGAGTAGAACCCACCATACACCCGCGAGCAGCCCGCTGCGGCTGGCTGAACGACTGCCCACTGCCCCGGGCCCGGGTCGGCACCCGATTTGTAAATCGGGTTGCGAAAGTCCCTTGCCCCGTCCGTCGCCCGTCCAACGCGACGGCGCCCGGAAATCGTAAAAAAGGCAGGAGGTGACTACGCTGGGTAGCGGTGACTACTAACAGCAGCAGCAGAAGCAGTAGAAGCAGCAGAAGCAGCAGGAGCAGCAGCAGCAGCAGGAGCACGAGCACGAGCAGGAACACGAGCACGAGGAGGAGGAGGAGGAGGAGGAGGAGGAGGAGGAGCAGGAGCACGAGCACGAGCAGGAACACGAGCAC
>NW_026267224.1:166517-169103 GCF_000697945.3 Frankliniella occidentalis
AAAATCAGTCAATTCGACAAATATATTGATTAATAAAGAAAAAAAAATAACTTCTCTTAGGTGGTAGTTTAAGTAATATATCCGTTTCAAAGATAATAGAGTGATAACTAAAGATTAAAAAAATAAACTTCTGACACAGGTGGTAGTTTAAGTTAACTCATCCTTTTCAAAGATTACTAGTCAAGGAGGTTGTACATGTCAAGCATAGCTTCGCCTGCTGTCTGGCGGTTGGTCGTCTGGAAATCCATCCACTCTCTAGACTTCAGCACCTGCAAGAATTAAATTCAAACAAAAATTAGGGTGAAGTTGACAGGAAACCAATATCTTTCCCTCAACATAAAGCTGGAAAAAGGGTACCAGGGAGTACTATACATCATACCTGATCACGATGCAATTTCAGGTAACGAAGTACAACTTTCCAGAGGGTTGGGCAGTTCAGAGTCGCACTAGTTTTTAACAAGTCGCAGCAGACTGATATAGCGCTCTTGATGTTAGATGACAAATAATGCTTAAGCCGTTCTGATACCTCATCGCACAAGTCAGAGACCAAGTACATATCAGCAGCTACGAGAAGCTTGACCATGTCAACATTATCTCCAAGACTTCCTGTGTAGATATACCTGAAAGACAAAGATGGAAAGAAGAGAGCAAACTATGTTAGAAGAATTGAAAAAAACAAACAGTACAACTGTACAAACCATAATAAACCCGTCTTAGTACCTGAGCATCTCCTTGAGGACGGGGAGTTCCACATCAACGTCGACAGTGTGTCCATCCCACTCAGGCTTGAACTTTGTTTTAAAAAACTCACTGCGGGCAGCCAGGATGCTGCGGTGAGCTAGAACCTCCTGCCCCTCAGTACACAGCTTCACATCAGACAGTAAGCCAGAGTCCAGGAGTGAACCCAGACTCTTCGAGAGAGAGGCAGTACCATGAGTACCACCAGCTGCGATGAGGTTTGGCTTTTCTGATGGTATCGGCGCTGACATCTCATACAGTACTTCCAGTTTACCGGAGAATCTAATACCCATGGTGTGATGATACCATTGTAGGTTCGCAAGTTTGTAAGGTGTTTGTAGAAATCGCTTGGACAATTCAAGCTCTCCTTTACCAATTAGTTTGCCTGCTACAATAGCGCCTCCCCATGTAACTAGCCTCTTTGATGCAGGACAGGTTTTGTCACGAACAGTTAGGAACAAGTCTGCTGAGAACCAAGACGAAGAACTTCCAGAGATTTGCGGTATTTCTAATGACCATGTCCATTTTGAGTCGGGCGAATCCAGATGATATTTGGATCCGGGAGCCGGGATCGGGATTGAGAAATCCACATTGGTAGTTGATAAGGCCATGTCTGACGAAACCAAAAAGAGGTTATTGATGTTCTTTCGGGATAAGTGATTTTCACAGCACGTTTGCCATTATAACCTCTCTGCAACGCCACACAGCAATAAAGAAAGACGGGGTGTGACGAGACTTACCGCAATGGTACCGTAGAGCACACGGGGTGCGTCAGCAGGTAGATTGAATGGTTCAGTTGATGAATTGGGCCTAGGTGTGCTGCAGTGATAATCCAATAAACCCAACGGAATGGATTACGTTGCGTCGCGCCCCAGTAGCTGCTCTTGTAGCTGGAGTCACGGTACAGTGAGTGAGTGAGGATGCGACGGGTGCCCAGTCAGCAGGCAGAGGGCAAGTATGGTTGCGAAAGCACTTTCCATGCGCTGGCGCAGGCGGCTGGCGGTCACACCCCGGTCGGTCCAGAACCTCCTGAACAGTCCCTGGGAAAAAAGTAAGTGGCGAAGAGCCCCTGAAGTGGAAGTTAAGTGGTTGTAAGCAACCAAGAGGCAAATAAGTGGCAAAGTTCGGGGTGAACCACTTAATACCACTTAATAACAACACAACTTGAGGTACTACGTACTACCAGTAGTAGTAAGCAAGCCAGCCAAGGAGAGGGTTTCGTACCCAGTGAGAAAATTTTCCGACGATATCGTTTCGACATCGGTTTTCACGTCGTAAGCGACAGAAAAGTGGGCCTGAAATCGACGGCTTTTCGACAGACGATGTCGTCTTGATGTCGTTTCGATGTCGACTGTCGAAAAGCCGTTGATTTCAGGCCCACTTTTCTGTCGCTTACGACGTGAAAACCGATGTCGAAACGATATCGTCGACAAAATTTCTCACTGGGCGTACACACTTTGCGCCCCTCGATTGCGGGCGGCGGGCGGTGTACTTCTTCACTTATTGTGCTGCCTATGTTGACGTGAGTCGACGTCACCCGCCGTAACGATGATGCCTCATTTAGAAGAGGTTCCTTTTAGAGAAGACGCTCTAGATCAGCGGGCGAAAAACATGATGGTGATTGAGTATAGTGCGCACCCACCGCTACCGCGACATCCGTTGGGTGTAGAGGAACATGTCAGGGACGGACACACACACACACACACACACACACACACACACACACACACACAGCAGAGAGACTCAAAGATGTAGCACGAGTAAGGGAGAGTGAGATGGGGGACGTTGGTTATTTTCACGTCGTCCTTGTTCCACAACGAATGACTTTCCCGATAGAGAAAAAGGGCC
>NW_026267224.1:170172-177227 GCF_000697945.3 Frankliniella occidentalis
GCTGCACCGCCTGATCACCCCCCTGCTCCTCCTCCCGCCAGAGAGTCAGTTTGGCGGCGAGCCCACCCGACAGAGAGGGAAGACCGCCTGCGAGCAGGACGGCGGCGGCGGCGGCGCGCTGAACAGCGTGGAACAGGTAGACGGGGTACCTTAAGGGGACGCAACTGCCAATCTGTGCGTGCGAGCGGCCGTTGACAAACGACGACGAGCATTCCCTCCTCCTGGGTACATAGGGACGTCTGCGGCGGCGGCGGCGCGGCGGGCAGCAGCTGCCGCACCGGCTCACTACTGACCGACCGGCCGAAAAGACAAAACGACACCGACTGCGCGTCCTGGGGGTCGTGCGGCCACGCAGGGCAGGACACTTTGAGACGGTGGTGGTGGTGGGGTACACCAGGTACACGATGAGCGACGGGCGGCCCGCACGCGCACGCCTAGGTCGCCTAATGCCGAACTGTCTAATTCGGCTAACGAATGCAGAAGAAGAGCGGGAGCGGGTAGGGTAGGACATAAAGATTCCTGAATGGTCGAGCTTCTACCCCGTCTACCGAATACCGAACAAGCGGGAATATCTCGACCATAAGGAAACGTTCATGTTCTACCTGCTCTTCTTCTGCCTCCGAAACACACTATTTTCGACTCACTCTGTCGGTGTCGTCGAGAGCCATCACTCTGGCATTCGCGCTGTCTCTGTCATTCACCCGCCTCCTCTTCCTGTCACTCTCTTTCTATTGTCCGAACTCGCCTCTTCAGTGAACTGGCCGTGCGCGAGGCGATTTGGTTTATTGCGTCACCTTCTTGCGTTTTCGTGCCGCAAAAGTGGGGGTCCGGGTATCCCGTGATGTCGCCGTCCACTCCGCGCCGCGCCGCCGCGCCGCCGGCCTCCTGACCCATCTCGAGAGCGACAGTGTCGACGGTAAAGACGATCTGCTTGTCGTGCTCTCGAGGCGCTTAGCGCTGCCATGAGGTGCAGGGGGGCGAGCCTTAGTCGCTAAGCGCGCGCGGTCACATCGACAAAAATCACCAACCTTTTAATGAAATAGCCAACAAACAAATAACAAAAAAAAAAACAAGAAAAAAAAGAGAGCGCATAAAACAACACCTCCCCCCTGTTTGTTTGCATCCATATGGACATTTTCAGCAAACCACCAAAATAGCAATAAATGATACTACATTAAAAAAAATCCGTCAATTTGACAAATTTATTGATTGATAAGGAAAAAGAAATTACTTCTCTTAAACAGGAGGTAGTTTTAGTAATATATCCATTTCAAAGATAATATACTGATAACTAAAGATGAAAAAATAAACTTCTCTGACACATGTGGTAGTTTAAGTTAATTCGTCCTTTTCAAAGATAACTGGTCAGGGAGGTTGTACATGCACATATAGAGAGTGCCAGCTGGTGCTGGCGGAAGGCTTTGCGCAAAGTGTTGATATTTTGAGCGGGCTAGTTCTGACAATTATTTCTATCTATGGTTTTTTAGGTAGGACAATTTCAGAGCCAGCCCGCTCAAGATGCAACACTGTTGGCAAAAAATGACCTCCTCACAAGTAGAGCAGTGGCACTGGGAAGGAGGGCTTATTTGGGTAGAAAGTACAGGGAAGGTCTGGTCGCGCTGCTCTGCTGAGGGAGGGGGGCGTGGCCAGTGGCCAGCCCGCATCGGCCCCAACAATGGGGCTCGAGGCAGGGCCCGAACAGAGCCCGTGGGGCCGAGCCACACTTAGAATGAAAACCTTCAAAATTTTTGTTAAGAGCTCTCAAAATAATACTATTAAATGTGGAAAAAGTTCATCGTTAAAACAGACACCAAGGTTTCTAATTTTGAATGGTATTACTTTCAAGTTTGAAGGAGTTGTGTCTTCTGAGATTTAAGTGTCCAGTAATAAGCAGGGTTAGGGACTTAGAATGAAAATGTCTAAAATTTGTTAAGAGATCTCAAAATAATACTATTAAACCTGAAAAAAAGTTCATTCTTTTGTTTGAGAACAGTGTTTGCATTTTCCAATGACATCATACTTAAATCTGTACGTATTCTGTGTTATGAGATGAAAGTTGGATCAGTTAAGGTGTGACACTGCACTGAGAACAATACTCGTTTTTACCACCAAGTAGATGATGGTGGTATGGTAAAGAACGAGTAAAAAAAGTCTGTCAATTTGACAAATTTATTGATTAATAAGGAAAAAGAAATTACTTCTCTTATACAGGAGGTAGTTTCAGTAATATATCAATTTCAAAGATAATATACTGAAGATAATATACTGATAACTAAAGATGAAAAAATAAACTTCTCTGACACACGTGGTAGTTTAAGTTAATTCGTCCTTTTCACAGATAACTAGTCAGGGAGGTTGTACATGTCAAGCACGGCTTCAGCTGCTGTCTGGTGGTTGGTCCTCTGGAATTCACCCCACTCTTTAGACTTCAGCACCTGCGAGAATTAAATTCAAACAAAAATAAAGGCGAAGTGGACAGGACACCTACAGCTTTCCAAAACAAAGCTGAAAAAAGGGGTGAGGGACAAGAGTTTAAGTCATACCTGATCACGATGTGATTTCAAGTAATGAAGTACAACTCTCCAGAGAGACGGACTGTTGTTTGCAGCACTTTTTTTCAATAAGTTGCAGCAGGTTGATGAAGCGTTGTTGATATTAGATGACAAATTATGCTTAAGCCTCTCTGAGACCTCATCACACAAGTCAGAGACCAAGTACATATCAGCAGCTACGAGAAGCTTGACCATGTCAACATTGTCTCCAAGACTTCCTGTGTAGATATACCTAAAAAACAAAAATGGAAAGAAGAGAGCAAACTATGTTAGGAGAATTGAAAAACACCAACAGTACATCTGTACAAGCCATAATAAACCAGTCACAGTTAGTACCTGAGCATCTCCTTGAGGACGGGTAGTTCCACATCAACGTTGACAGTGTGTCCATCCCACTCTGCGTCGAACGAAGCAGAAACAGTACATTCAGAGATTTTCGGTATTTTCAATGACCATGTCCATTTTGAGTCGGGCGAATCTAGATGATATTTGGATCCGGGAGCCGGGATCGGGATTGAAAAATCCACATTCGTAGTTGATAAGGCCATTGTCTGACGAAACCAAAAAGAGGTTATTGATGTACTTTCGGGATTAGTGATGTGCACAGCACGTTGCCATTATAACCTCTCTGTAACGCCACACAGCAATAAAGAAAGACGGGGTGTGACGAGACTTACCGTAATTATTGGAATAATAAAGCAGGAATCACTGCTATCCTGACCACTCTTACTACTACTGGATTGATTTTGCTCAAGGTGATTTTGCTTCATTCGCTCTTGTTCACGCTTCTTAATATCCGGGAGCCGGGATTATCGGGATTGAAAAATCCACATTCGTAGTTGATAAGCCCATTGTCTGACGCGTGGTCTGACGAAACCAAAACAGTTGCAACACTGACCACTCTCACTACTACTGGATTGATTTTGCTTCATTCGCTCTTGTTCACGCTTCTCAATTCTATCACTGAAGTCACTCTTACTACTACTGGATTGATTTTGCTCAGGGTGATTTTGCTTCATTCGCTCTTGTTCACGCTTCTTAATTCGCTCTTGTTCACGTTGTTTCTCCTTCTTAATTCTATCACTGAAGTCATCTATCCTCAGAGGCAGACCTAAATCTTTTTTATAAATCCTTGTTCTTGTTCTCTTCTCTGAATCAGGCACTTTTTCATTTGGATCATTATTACCATGCATATCAATCTCTAAATTAATATATTATCTAATGAGTACTAGTATATATATATATATATATACTATATATATGGTCGCGCCCCAGTGGCTGCTCTTGTAGCTGGAGTCACGGTAGAGAGTAGTGAGTGAGTGAGGATGCGACGGGTGCCCAGTCCGGACGACGACTATGGCTGCGAAAGCACTTTCCATGCGCTGGCGCAGGCGGCTGGCGACCGCACCCCGGTCGGTCCTGAAGTACAGTCGCCTCACTATAAGCAGTAACTTGAACATTGCGCGTCAAGAAAATAGTCCCTACCATCGTGATGGAAACCATCGCACTGCTGTTAACCGAATACATAGTAATGGACAAAACTTTATCGTTGAGCACAGTAAATATGTAAATAATTTTTATTCACCTCTGTGGCACACCAGCAAGTCCACAATAATTACTTTTCTCAAGAAAACTAGAAAATGTGAACCTTTTTTATCTGTTTATCAATACTGTTTCCGGTGCGTTTTAATATCTTTCTTCTTCCACATTCGGTAGAATGTCGCACACAGAGATGGAAAAGGGCGAAGACCCAACAAACAGCGAGACGTCATTCCTGTTGGTTGGTGAGAAGAAACATTCGGTCCAGCAACAACACAACTTGAGGTACTACGTACTACCAGTAGTAAGCAAGCAAGCCAGCCAAGGAGAGGGTTCCGTACACACTTTGCGCCCCTCGATTGCGGGCGGCGGGCGATGTACTTCTTCACTTATTGTGCTGCCTATGTTGACGCGAGTCGACGTCACCCGCCGTAGCGATGAGGCCTTATTTAGAAGAGGTTTTAGAGAAGACGCTCTAGATCAGCGGGCGAGAAACATGATGGTGATTGAGTATAGTGCGCACCCACCGCTACCGCGACATCCGTTGGGTGTAGAGGAACATGTCAGGGACACACACACACACACACACACACACACACACACACACACACACACACACACACACACACCAAACAACAGCAGAGAGACTCAAAGATGGAGCACGAGTAAGGGAGAGTGAGATGGGGGACGTTGGTTATTTTCACGTCGTCCTTGTTCCACAACGAATGACTTTCCCGATAGAGAAAAAGGGCCCGATCAGCCCTCTGCGCGAATTTCCCACGGTTTCACTCTTTTGTGGCCTGTCCGTCAAGCTCGACCTCGGCCTCGGCCTTCAGGATAAGCGAGTTGAGCCGGTGGCGGTGGCCGGCGGTCAGCGAAGGACGGCAAGGAACTCAAACTCGCTCGAGGTCAGGTCAGAAGGATACCGCCGCGCTGCTCCGAACGGTGAGCCATTACGTGTCCCCCTGATTTGGATTGTGGGTCCTAAAATCGCTTTGCATGTTGTTGTTTTTTTGTTGCCTGTTGCAATGTCCCGTGAGGCTTATCCTGCTTGATACTACTGCAGGATGTCGACGTCCCGAGAAAAACAAAATTTAAAAATAGGCCTTCAAAGCATAGCTCCCGCGGGCTAGCCCGGTGCATTCTTCTTGTTATTGTTTTTTCTGAGACGGAGGTGCGACCGTATTCGCCCTCCTCCTGACGGTTCGATTATAATTATTTTTTTGCCCCACTCCCATCTGTTGATATCTTTTATGCAAATGTTTCGGCAATCTGCGACACAGTATGAGCGTTTACCGGTGCGTCACCCCCCCCCCCTCCCCCGAGCTGACGCCTATAGGGGATCATCCTGAAAGTAGGACCGTCATTCGCCGTCACGAACCTAGTACTTCCAAGTTTTCGTCCGCCTCTGCAAACCCCTCATCATAACGCCTGACGGATAGGCAACATCTTGCCTGAAGTGCATGCGCGTATTGCGGGGTGGCCTATCCCGCGGTTCGCAGGCGCCGAGCTTCCTCCAGCCTCCGTAGTTTTGCCGAATGAATGTGAGGACGGGCGTTCTTTCTGGACGATCCGTTATGCGGCGCGAAAGTTTGAAAAGTATCGCGCAAGTTTTTCGAACACTTTTAGAAAGGGTGGAATTCCCGCTCTCGCTCGCACCACGTCTCTTCAACAACGCGAGCCTTTTGCCGCTCTTCGCGAGCAACACCAGCACTAGTACGTACCGTACGTACATTTGGATATGCGAGGCATTACACTAAGCTGAGTCACGCTCTTTTCAGTGTAAAATGTTGTTAAATGTGCATCGTCCGCTGCTGCAAACTTCACGCAGCGCACGACGACGACGACGACGACGGGGCACTGCTTGTCGTCGGCGCCGCTGGCAGCGCGCCCGCGCCGTCGCCGTCGCTGCACACACACACACACACACACACACACACACACACGACTGCTCGTGCTGCTCGTTTACTTTTTATACGTCGATCGTCACGTGTTTGTGTCCCAATGGTCCAATGTATGGCGGAGCAGCATAGGAGCCCCGCGCCAAACGCCAACAAGGCGTCATATTGTTGCGCTCGGGTGGAGCGGGTGGAGGCTGGTGGAGGCGGCCCGAGCGGTCCATTGATTGGTTCGCGTGGGTCCTTCCGCCGCCCCCGCCGCCCCCGCCGGCCCCGCGAGGGCGTAAGTAAACGGCCCGCGGCCAGCGCCGTCGTTCCCAGAATCATCAAGACGTCGTCGTCCAAGTCCGTCGCGAGTGTCGTCGCGCGGAGGAAGGACATTCTGAGTGATCGTGACGGACACGACGAGGGTGTAGGGTATGTCCTCTACTGCGGGGGAAAGCCCTCCAGACCAGCCAGACCGTGTGCTCCGCCCCGGGAAAATTTGAAAATACGTATCAAAACAATATTGATGAGGTCTTGTTTACGTGACCCCCCCTTTCAATCGTGGCTGTCGCAGTCAATCAGGGGGGTAACACAGTTGCCCCCCCCCCTCTCCAATCCTACCAGAAAAAGTCGCTGCTGCTGACGCGACGCCGCTGCAGCCCGAGAGTCACGCCCATGCCCATACCCGCACTTGTGTCGCCCAGTCAGTCCCTCTGTTTGCCCCGTTTCCAGACGCATTTCGGCTTCCGTTTACGGCCCTGGCTCTTATGATGTCGAGCTACATGAAAATGAGACTGTGGCCTCATAAAAGAGACCTTGTCCAACAGTAACGCCGCGCCCAAAGGCGCGAAAAGGCCGATGGCGTCGTCGTGGTCCCCGTCCTGCGGGCGCGCCCCGACGGCGCTTACCCACCGCCTGGACCATGCCTGGACTTCGGCTTTCTTCCTCTGCTCCAGATTTCCTGCTCAGGGATTTTAAAGTCCGCTATAAATTTCCGGAAAAATTTGAAACTTTTCAAGAAAAAAATGTACAAAAAAAATTAAAGTTTCCGGGAAAAATGTAAAAAAAAAAGAGTTAAGTT
>NW_026267224.1:187141-187804 GCF_000697945.3 Frankliniella occidentalis
CGCCCCGCCCCCGCTCGCTGGTGCAAAGCCCCTGCAGACTGACACATGACCCTGATTGTGATGGCCACCCAAGCGGAACGCGGGAGCCACGCCGCCGCCGCGTTTTACCTAGCTGTTTGATTGCCGGTCTGCAGTACTTTAATTTTCCAACACAAATATTCTGGAAATTTTTACAATTTTTCAAAAATCTCTCAATTTTTTTTATCAATGGTTGAACTTTTTTTCCATTATCTCTGGGAATAGTTTTTAATTTTTCCGGAAAAATTCGGACTTCAAAATGCGTAGTCTGCACGCCGCCTGCACCAGCTCGCCCCGCCTAGTGTATTTCGAATGCCAATCACTGCACCGAAGTTTTTACTCTGCAGCTCATTTCTTGTATTTGTAAAAGTGCGTGCCAGTCAAGGCGGCCGCGCACCGCCCGCCCGCTCCACGGCATGCTGCCTCGCACGCTCGGGTGCGGCCGGGTTGCCTACTCGCTGCGCGCCGGCGGCGCCGCCGTCAGGCGAAAAGGCCAGATCGCCCGCGAGGTAAGTATACTATATTATGGTATGGTATAAATGTACGACCTCGAGGACGACCACAGCGGTCCGCCCGGACCGAGCGGGGGTGCGGCCGCTACACTGAAAAAAAAGAATCATTGTTCCAACGACCGTCGTGTTCTTG
>NW_026267224.1:189039-191609 GCF_000697945.3 Frankliniella occidentalis
TCTCTCTCTCTCTCTCTCTCTCTCTCTCTCTCTCTCTCTCTCCTCTCCTTTATGTTCTCCCGGCACGGCCCTGCGGTAGAAGGGAAGGGAGCAACCTCGTGTGTTTTTATTGTAGCTCGGCGCGACTAGTGAAACTTGGATCCCCCCCTTTGTTAACATTGCACGAGCCCTCGTCAGGAACGGAGAGGGGGAGGGGGGATGCCTTGCCTACAGCAGCGCGGGTAGGGTACTACCCCCTCTCCCCCTTCCCCCAGCTCCAACATCCCCCAACCCCCACCCCACTGCGCTGTCAAATTACCCCTACCCCCTCCCCCTCTCTACCACCACTCCGCGGACACCGACAGTAGTAGAGTCGTTTCCAAATTGTACTCACACTATCCTCCTCATCACTCACTACTTTGCCTCTGTGCGACGACTACCGGAAGAGAAATAACATTTTGAAACACACAGAGGAGGTATCTCTCCATATTTAGAGTGACAACAAAGGTAGCCAAAGTGTGTGTGTGTGTGTGTGTGTGTGTGTGTGTGCAAACCGATCACATGACACGCTGCGTGTGTGCGTGCGCGTGCGTGCGCTGAGCGCTGCTCTGTGTATCGCGCACACCAAAGGCGAGAGCGAGTGGAGGCTCATCTCCATTTTCACTGGGTGCTCCCGCGCCCGGGGTGCCGGGGCCTGGGCAGGTTAAATGATTTTGACGATGTGGCGTGGCGTGGCGTGGCGGGGCGTTGTGTGGCCACACTACCCCAGCAGGCCCGGCGGTGGTGGTGCTGGTGCTGGGCCGCGCGCGAGCGGTGGCGGGCTCTGCGAGGCTCAGCGCCGCGGAATAGGCGTTTTGTAAGCCGGGCTTTCGACGCGGGCGCGATTGGCCGTATAGGCGGCGTGGACGTGGCTCCTCCCCACCGCTCTCGTCCTCCCTCCTCTCTCTCTCTCTCTCTCTCCAGTGCCCTCTCTCCAGCGATACCCCTCCCCCGCCCGACCTTTCACCAGAGAGGGGCTCTCAGAAGAGGCTCTTGATTGCGTAAAGTGCCAGCCGATCCATGCACATTTTTGCTCTTCTCCGTGCCTTCTATCTCGTTCCAATATACTCCCCCCCCCCCTCTCCTGGCTTCGATTTCCCAACCTGTGCGTGTCGATGCGGGTGCTCCTGCCGGACCCTCTCCTCTGCATCACCCCGCAGTATGCGACCCTCGACACCGTACCTGTTCGCTCCACGGGGCCTATTTCTTTTTAGACAGTCCCCGAGACCGTTTTTACACCCAGAAAACCATTTAGTTGATACAACTAAATCAGGGTTGTAAGAACCAAAATTTCGTTCCTAAAACCGACTAAAATTTAGTAACCCTATTTTTAACTAAATATAGTCGCACCAATCAAATTAAGTCATCTAGACCAAATTATTTCATCACCACGAATAAAATTTTAGTCCCAAGAGCTAAAATTTCGTTGGTTTTGAATTTGGTTATGGACTAAACGGTCTTCTGGATGTACCAGAAGCAAACTATACCCCCTCTTTTCTCGCTCTTCTCGTTTCTTGCACCTGCACCACCACCACCGCCCCAAAAAACCTCGGTTAGATCGTCGTGCTAAATACACAAAACAATGTGTATACCAAACGAGCACATTTCTTTCCGCTTTTGGCTAAGTTCAAACTATACTAAAAAGTGTTGTGCTGTGCTACACTATCCGACGAAGCCAAGTTTCAAGTCTAAGAAGTTTGTGAAACAGGTTGCTGCCACCCTCAACTTAGAATGTCTTCAAGCAAAGGCTAAGAGAAGTAACAAATCTAAATGAAAAATTAAATTGTAATATGGTTGCTCAATGAAATGAGCAGCAATGACAAAATATGTAAGCAAACTCAGCTGAAAAAGGCATTGCGTTCTACTAGTTTTGTTTCAGTGTCACCTTATTGTGGTCGACTCCCGTTCTGAGGAGTCAGCAGCGGGAACACACTTGCGGCACGTCCCAGGTAGGATCACATCCTCTGGTAATTACACTGCCTCGTGAGAGGCAGGGGATGGGAATGGGGGCGGCGAGGGAGGGAGAGAGAGAGGGGGAGCGGAAGGGAGAGCTCAGGAACAGCGGTAATAACACAGTCTTCACTTTTTCTTCAAGAAGTGTTCCCTTATTCGGAGCAACTCTCAACAAAGTCTTTCTTTTTAGTTTTTCAATTGTGCACTCTGTGCTGGTTTCAGCAAAGTTCATTTTTGAACACAATTTTTTTGTTGCTATAAACATGCACAGTTAAAAGCATAGCAAGTTGGCAAATCCGTTGCAATTGCAAGGCATTCTGCCTTCCGACTTCAAAGGATTGCATCGTTGAGAACGACAACAAAATAGGGTAAAGGTACCCTATCTTTTACAAATTTTATAAGATTCGCCCCTTTCCCCACCCGACCCACAGCTCCCCTCGCGTACATTTTCCTTTGCTTGTCACGTTTCTCAACTCTGCACCACCGGAACCGCTCAAGGCTGTTGGCTTCCTGCACGAATCTGGTTAAACCACAACAGTTTTTTTTCCCCTCCTCGACCGATCAGTAGGGTGCCCCCGCTCTCTCTCACCCCCCCCCCT
>NW_026267224.1:191659-198720 GCF_000697945.3 Frankliniella occidentalis
AATAAAACTTTTTAGGGGAAAAGTTGAGAAACTAAACAAAGTTCTTGCAAAATTCTCCAGAATATATTTCCGAAAAATTGAATTCCCTACTTATGCGCCTGCGCCAGCTGCAGTATGGAGGTGAACCGGACGGTAGCGGAGAATGAGTCCTTGCAGTCGTGCGCTATCGGGTCAAGAAGGAAACGGACCATATAATAAACGCGCAAACCTGATTCAGAATGTGCAGTCCTGCTTCGCTCGCCCTTCCCTTCTCTTCCCTCCCGGGCGCAACTCGTCGGAACCCTCCCGTGACTTGTTTGCAGAGTGGGCAGCGGTCGTTAAACGCTCGTAAAGAGATTGAGTCCTCGCGCGGCGGACGCGCGCGAAAATTGGATTGCGACGGTCGTCTGTTTTAGTACGGCGGTGGCGGCGGCAAAATGTTTTGAATGAGAAGCCAGCGGGGGGCGGGCCCGGGTGGCGCCCGGGATTGTGAGAAACTGCTGCTGCTGGCGTGGTCGGACGGCACCGGTTATTAGGGGTAGGGTAGATAAGGCGTAAGGGAATGATCAGACAAGCGGCGGCGATGTTTGTGACGAAATTTTATTTTATTAAAGAAGTGACGATGAGAACATTGCCGAGTGATGGGGGTGATTGAGGTATACGTGTTAGTTGGCTTGAGGACGAAGATGGCGATGGCGACGACGCGACGGGGTTGCCGGGAATCCACCCCGAGACCCACTGTACGCGCTCCCGCGCGCCGCGGCCGGTGGTGCTCTTGCGGTAGAAATGTAGCAGAAATAATTCCCAGGGAAAGAGAATGTAAAAGGTGTGCGTGTGTGCGGGTACGTGTGTGTGTGCGTGGTGACCGGAGGAGGCAGAGAGCCAAGATATGTGGAGCTATCGCCCTCACGGACCATTGCTCCGGGACAAGGAAGGCGAGGGGGAGGAGGTCGAGGCCGGGGCGTCGGGGCGGCGCGGCGCCGGGCCGCGGGGTCGCGCCGGCCAGCGCCCTCTGTTGTATTTACCAACATATCGCCACACCCCGCGCCCCAAAGACGTATCTCGGCGCCGAGGCCGAGGCCCTCCGCGGCGTCGCCGGCATGATGACGTACAGCGCCGTTGGCGCCCGATCCGGAGTTAGTCGCCCGTGCCGTGTCTCTATCGACAGGGCGTCGTTGGAGCGCCGCGGAAGCCACCGCGGATGCTGCCACAGGTACTGCTGCTGCCGCAGGTGATGCTGCTGCAGGTGCTGCTGCTGCGGCTGCTGGGCCGTGCCCGCGGTGTCATGCCGGCGCGCGCCGGGCGCCTAGGCAGTCGCCGTCACCGCGAGCACGATGGGCTGCCTGCACTCCGGGCGCGGCGGCGGCGACACCCACACGTCCAGCTCGGTGCGGTAGCGGCGCGGGGGCGGCGGAGGGGGCGGCGTGGAGGAGGTGGGCGGGGCCGCCGGCGGGGGCGGGCCGGGGGAGGACCTCACGGTGACGGTGTTGGCGGGCACCAGGCACTTCTGTAAACGTAACAAGCACGTTGTTGTCATATGCGCGGCCACGACTGACGTCGCGATCCTCGAAGGAAGGGGGACGCGCGGGGACGTTACCTGGAAGCGCACCTCCTCGACGAACCTCCTCCACGTCGAGTCCCTCCGGCACAGCACCGTGCTGCTGTAGCCGGCCGGCTGGCAGCGCGGCTCCATCCTGCACTCGCTGACGTACCTGCCAAACCACACCATTCTTAATCGAAACAACTCTTCAGAGTTGCTATATTTGCTCTGTCCTCGACTGTATCGAAGCGTTTTGGTTGAATTACGCAAAAAGACATATTTTCTGACCGGTTAACATTGCCCTGCGCCTAAAATTGTATTTAAAATGCTTATACCTGCTTATACGTTACTGTTTCCGGTCTGTTGTTCCTCACCAATGCCACGCCCAACGCCCCCCCCCCCCATACAGCCCATTCACATAATCCCCCTCACATCCCCAGGACATCCTTTGCTTCGCGGCCGTATATTTTGCCCTTTGCTGAGGCATTGCGCCTCTTATCGTTTATATTTTGGTAAGTAACGTCTTCCAAGGTCCGAAAGAGCACATGTTACATGCATTTGGGTTCCCGGACAGTTTTTATTATTTGTCTAAATGCTGGCTTTTGGAGGTTATGTCAGGATACTTCCTCCCACTTTTGTTGGAAACAAGACCTACTTTATCACGCTGCTTGGTTAGAAATTCGTAGGCATTTTTGCCCACCACATCACAAACCCCGCGAGTGAGATTTCAAATTTGAGAAAGATCGTATTTTGAATGTCAGTCAACAAACTTACTAAATCACCACTTGAATCCTTGAAAAATTTTCCATATTCAGGTGTTTTTACCTTTTGGAAAATATCCCCTAATCACGATTTTGGTTTGGAGACATGTGCACCTACCAGTCTTTTGTCCATGCGTTTAAAAAACTAAAGTCTTTGTGTGTTTGTTTCTATCAGATATGGCCCTGGGAGGTACGTCAAGAGCCATGTCATCTCTCATCATCCCGCTACCCAAGAATGACATGACTGTTGAACCTAAAACTCCTTCGTCTGACAACCTTTGGGAATGGACAGTTGAACTCCGAGTCAAAGAATATTCGTTCTTGGAAATGGAAGTGGAAGTGTTTTGTACTGCTGCTAATAAGAAGAGTCCGTCATCAACAAGACCATTTCATTGGGGAGGCTCCATTAGCTGCTCCTGTTATGGCAAGGACGAATCAGGAATTATTTCACGATGTATTCAAAGTACCGGGAACCTGGAGATGGGGTGGCGTCAGCCCAACATTCCCTTTCAATGCTGTACTTTTACTTATGACCCAAGAATATTTCCCAACGATCTTCAAATTACCCTTAGTCTGCAAGCGACTAAAACCCAATTGGCTCCAGTGGCAAAAGTGGCACTAAAGCGGAAACCCTCTGTATCCGGTACTGTCTGCAAAAGTCTTGGCTCACTGTTGCACTCAGGACTGTTCTCTGACGTTAACCTTATTTGCCCTGATGGGGAGAAAATTCCTGCCCATCGGTGTATCCTGGCTGCCCGCAGCGAATACTTTAAAACAAAGTTCAAGCCTGAATGGGATGGACACGATGTTGAGATCAGTGTGGATCCACCTGTCCTGAAGGAGATGCTCAGGTAAAGTTCTACTTGTACGCTTTATAGTAGGATTGTATCAATATGTAAAATTAACTATTTAAAATTAGGTTCTTAATATGAACATTGACTCTATTTCAATTTTGAAAATCTAATGAGTATCAGTTATTGGAGTAGCATTGAGAACACATATATGACCACACTTTTAAATTTAAAAATTTTCACAATTAGTGTGAATTAATTCCAAAAATAAGCTATTTCATTGTCTCACCAAATTCCCATTTAAAAATTTCCCATTGCATTTTCTACATTTTTGTCTGTTAGGTACATCTACACAGATCTTCTTGGAGATAATATTGATCTGGTCAAACTTCTGGTAGCTGCAGACATGTATCTGGTCTCAGATTTGTGTGACGAGCTCACAGAGCGTCTAAAGCAAAATTTGCGATCTAATAGCAAGCCTGCTGCATCAGTCTGCTGTGACTTGTTAAAATCAAGTGCCACACCCAACAGTCCGTCTCTCTGGAATGTTGTACTTCATTACTTGAAATCACACCGCCATCAGGTATATGATTTAAACCTCTAAACTTAGTTTTCCACATTTATTTATTGTACCATTTGGCATTGTTTTGACGTTTCACTGCCTTTACTTTTCTGTGAATTCTGTTTTTTGCAGGTGTTGAAGTCTAAAGAGTGGGCCGAATTTCAGGTAGCCAACCGCCAGGCGGCTGCCGAAGCTGTGCTCGACATGTACAACCTTCCTGACTCTGATTCTGAAACTGATTCCGATTCCGATTCCGATTCCGATTAGTTGTCTATTAAGCAGGTATTTTCTTAACTACCAACTGTATTGCAGAAGTTCAATTCTTTTTGCATTTTAATAACAAGTAAATTTTTCAAAAAAATCTACTTTATACTGTAACTTTTGACGATTGCTGGAAAAGTCTTACTTTACCGCTCGTCGGAACGCGATGAGCTCATGAGATGGTGCGCTCCATACCTGGGCTTCTCCTGGTCCTGGTGGCCGTTGCCGTTGACGCCGCCGCACGGTTCCAGTTCATCGTCGTCCTCCTCCTCCCACTCGACGACCAGCGAGCTCTCGGACATGGTCCTGGACACGGTCGTGGTCACGGCGTGGCACCTGCGGCAATGACGGCGACGCCGGTCCCGCTCTTTCATTTTATTGAACGCCCCCCCGCGCGCTGGTCGATAAGATTAGAACAGACGCCGCCCGTCAGCCGTTGAACTAGCTCCTAATCGGTTCGCGACCCGCGGAGAGGAAATCGACAGTTTTCATTCGAATCGCGCGCCCGTGACGAAGGGCGTCGTGTGGGCGCTCCTCGGCGGCGGCCTCGCGTCGCGGGCCGGACGGGCAGCTCCGATAACGGCAGTCAGTCACTTTGTCGGTGCGCGAGCGATGTCGCCTGCTGCTTGATAGCGCGCCGATTGACTCAGCGGCGCGTCCCTTACGTCATGTCGGGACCAACCTGCTGAATGTTGTCTCTCTGCTTTACACTTTACCACATGTCTGCAGTTGGCTTGACCGCCTGAGCCCACCTGAGCGCGGTCACGAGGAACCCGCACCCCTCGGAAGGCGGCAGACCCGAGCTATGATCCACAGGTGTGCTCTGGGGCCCTTGAGCCCGCCCCGCGGCCATGAGGTCTTGTGTTGAACGCCCCGCACCGCAGTTCTGGCGAGGTGCTTCTGCCTGCACACTACTCCACAGCGTCCGCCACAATGGTCCATTCGCGGGTGGTTCGGGCCGCGAGCCTCGCGGGATGCTGTCCGCGGCGGCGGTACTTACAACAGCTCATACAGCTTCACGTCGCCAACGCCCAGCTCCCGCAGCGCGGCCGGCTGACAGGCCCGCTGCTGGTGACTAACGAACGACGCAGCCTTCGCTGCGCCGGTCCTTTTGACTGCCGTACTCATGAGGCCCGCGGGGCCGCGGGGCGTTTCCGCCGGCGTTGCGCGATAGCAGGGCGTGCGCGGGAGAGGACCGTGTGGCTCGACCGAGCGTCGTCTCAAGAATGACTTAGCTAATCATTTGCGATCAGTTATGACGTCATTGCGACCCCCGCACCCTTAGCTACCCGGCGGTGCACCTGTCACAGCTGCTGCCCCGTCCCTTGCCTACCTGATGGTGCACCTGTCTCAGCTGCTGCCCCATCCCTTACCCACCTGGTTGTGCACCTGTCACTGCTGCTACCCCTTCTCCACACCGTGCCCATCTCTTACCCGCACCTAACTGGTGGTGTACCTGCCGCAGATGCTGCTCCATCTCCCCATCTCCACACCCACACTGAGCTCATCTCTTACCCACACCCACCTAGTGCTCCTGCCGCAGCTGCTGCCCCATCCCTCACCTACCTGGTATGCACCTGCCACAGCTGCTGCCCCATCTACACACAGTGCCCATCTCTTACCCACTCCCACCTGGCGGTGCACCTACCTCAGCTGCTGCCCCATCCCTCACCTACCTGGTGGTGCACCTGCCCCGTCCCTTACCCACCGTGCGGTGCACTTGCCCCTCCGCTGCTGCCCCATCCCTTACCTACCCGGCGGTGCTGCCGCAGTTGCCGCCGCTCCTGCCCCTGCTCTTGTAGTAGGTGGCGCCGCTCTGTGACGGCGCGCGGGACCGTTCGAACTTGCCGGCCTGCTGCTGGTGCTGCGGTGTGCGGGACGCCCTGCCCGTCGGCGTCGTGTCGAACGGCCTCGGCAGCGAGTACGAGTGTCCGTACCCGGTTCCCACGTCGGCGGCCCTCGCCGCCGGGCGGCCTCCCTGACGGGATCCTGGTGGTGGCGGCAGCGGCGGGGCGTCGCGGAAGGACACGGGGGACCGCGAGGTGCTGCGGAGGCGTGCTAGGCGGGCCAGGTCCTCGGGGCTGCGCCTGCTCCAGTGCGTGGCGCGGCTACTGCGCCCGCTGCGACATACGCACCTGTCAGCACCGTGCTCCACTCATAGCGCTTGCTGACCGCTGCTGACGCAACTCACCTGTCAGGCGTGCTGACCCGGCCCGGCGCCGCCGCCTCGTCGCCGAGGTGGGGCTCTGACCGCGAGCGGGATCCGTTCGTCAGTCGGGGGTTCTGCGGAAGGGAAGGCGAGAAGACCTTTGAGTCGAAACGTTTACTCTCCTGTAAACTCGGAGGCATAGGCTCTGACAGCTGCGCACCTGTGCGACGGGCGTGGTGGGGCGGCTGGGCGCCTCGCCTGCGCGCGGGGACCTCAGCGGGGTCGCGGACTGACTGCGCTGCCGTACGACGACTGAAAGAGGCGGAAAGAACACGCGTGTGTGACACCACCACATATGCCAAAATGATGTCACTCGTTGTGTTGGCAGGCGTGTTCCTGGGCGGCAAAGGTACGTATGGCGCTCGGCCGGAGTTCTTACCCGTCCTCTGCGTGGCCGCGGGCTGGTAGCGGTGCGCGCATCCGCAGGTGCGCACCTGCTGCAGCTGCTCCTCCCTCATGGCTGGGCGCAGGCTGCGCAGCTGGGCGGCGCTACTCCTCGGCCGGGGTCGGCCACCCCTCGCGACGAGGGGTAGCGGCGGAGGCGGCGCGCCCCGGGGGGTAGAGACGCGACGCGGTCTGGAGAGGGCGCCACGGGGACGGGGCCGCGGCCCGGACCACGACGACGGGACACCGAATGGCGAAAGTGAAAAACGATTAGTTTCCCGCCGTCGGAAAATTAACGAAGCGCGTGTCGTGGCGGCGACTACGTGACTGCGGCCTGCGGCTGCACCGGCGGTGGCGCCCGCATCCAGGGGCACTGGCGCCGAACTGGGCCGGGCGCGCGGGGCGTTTGAATGGGCGACGCGGGTATGACCGGATACCAGGGGGGTGGGGGGCACGCGATGACAATACGAGGCTGGCGTCACTGCATGTCGGCGCGGCGGGCGCAGCCGCTGCTGCTGCAGCTGTGCAGGGGCAGGTGCGGCCGGCCCGGCCCTATAGGTAGCTCCAGGTGCCC
>NW_026267224.1:203340-207334 GCF_000697945.3 Frankliniella occidentalis
ACCCCTCCCCCTCTCCCCTTCTCCGTGCCGTTGGCTAATCAGGCGGAGAACAAAGGGGTTGGCCACATTTGAGGCGGGCAGGAGCGGCGGCAGCAGCAGCAGCAGCAGCAGCAGCAGCAGCAGCAGCGTAGGGCCTCTGGACCGACCGCGGGTAAAGCGAGCGATTGCCCGAATAAATAGCGAACAGGAACAAACTACTACTGCATTCTCTGTGCGCGACGGTGAGCGCTGCTGCTGGAAGGCGAGCGGCGGTCGGCTCAGCAGCTGAAAGTCGCCCCGCCGCCGCCGCCGCGGGTCCGCGGGTCTCTGACCCTCCCTCCCTCCCCTGCCGCCAATGAGATGGGATCGCCTCTTGCGTAACCTTCTGCCGCCCACGCCGCGCCGCCGCCCTTTCCTGTTGGTCGATACGCCATACCGGCGTGATGTCACGATTTATAAAATAATGACGGGAAAACAAAACAGCGGCAACAACAAGCGGCGGCGCGGCAAAAAGACGCCCCCACACCACACCCCCCGCGCAGCCGCCGCGCCTCTGCAAAGGGCGCGGCTGCTCGACGACAACGACGAGGACGTCACGTACCACCACCACCGGTTCGACGTCACTTCGACGTCATCCTGGCGGGGGCCGCGTCATCACTCATGATAAGGGCTCATCCTGGCAGGGACCTCGGCGTCGTCGCGCCGCCCGCGGCCGCAGATAACGGCGCACGGTACAGTACGGTGCTTTTGCTGCTCGAGACGGTCCCGAGGTGTCGGGCGTGGGCGGGAAGCGACGGATCAGTGCCATCAGTATATATATATGGCAGGCAGGGGACAACATCCTCTCTCCGTTGTCTTCCGATCAGTCCGCTGGCTCCTCCCCGTTAATCTTTTTATATCGATGACAGCACAGGAAGGAAAAGTACTGAAATGCAGACGAATGCAGGGAACAAAAAACGGAAGTCACCATGTTTAAGCATAGTGTTTTCCGTTTTCTTCTTCTTCACCGCTTTCCTCTGCAGAAGAATGTATCCCCTGATCAGGTGGCGTGGCGTGGCGCCGTTCCCAAACAAAGCAAGCAGATCGCAGGCGACCACTCAGTGTTTTGCCGAGGTCGCCGCGAGTGGATGTGATGTGTGATCATCGGCTTTCGATACACCAAGTTTTCTAGAGTGTTTAAAATAAATGGATGTAGATTATACTGAAATAGAAATATTGTGGGGAAAAGTGGTTCTGCAACTTTTGTCTTTGGAAAAGTAAGTTTACTCAATCTTTAAAACCGTCCCGGTGTCGTTGTCTAGGTTAGTGCGCCGACATACAGCATTGGTACAATTTTAACTGAACGAGAATGAATATCAACTGACGAAAAAAACCTTTGTTTAAGGTGGTACCAAAGAGGCCCGTTCAAAACTGTTTGAAATCTTTACGACATGCAACCTAACCTCTCTTCTGCTTTGTTTAGGGACGGCGCTACGCCACGCCACGCCACCCCGCCACCGCTACACTCTTCTTGTTCCTCTTATCGGGCAGCTTCCTCATGGCCGAAAATCAGAAGTGTTATGGGTAAGTGTACTGGCGTTTCGCCTCGCGTTTCGCACTTAATCCTAGTAATTTAAGAGTAGTCATAGAAGCGATTTCTCTCTCACCTAGATGTTGCCCTGGCTTCCGGCTTCCGTTCTCGTACTTCCACTGCAGCATACCCTTTGAAGTATACCGTGCCGTGTAGGAAAGTTATTATTCTCCCAAAATACATAAGGTTGTCGTATTCCTCCCTCACTGTCCCGACACGTTCATCGGGGCGCCGTGTGGCCGTACATCCTGTGTGTGTGTGTTTGTGTGTGTGTGTGCGCGCGCGCGTGCGCGTGTGTTCGCGAGTTCGGTCCACTGCACTCCGATCGCATTTGCCGTGTTATAAGCCCTTGTTGGCGTGGCGCGCGGCCGGCCGTGCGGACGCGCAGGGGCCAAACAAGCGCCCTCCCGCCCCCGCTCCACCCCCGCCCCGCCTCTACTTATTACCCCACCGTGCGCCCGGAGCAGGTGGGGACGGGGAAAAGGGGGGATGGGGAGGGAGTAGGCCTACCAGCCGGCCACCCCCCGCGCCCTTTAGAGCGGGTGGATTGGAGAGTGATGTAGCTTACAAGGGAACCTTTTCAGGTGTAAATCTCCGATTTCGTTGGTACTCGGAAAATTTAAAGGTTATTATAACAGAAATTGAATGGCACTTGAAATTTTTCCTAAACCTAACATTTAGTTTTCCCCTATATAAGGTAGGAGAAAGGTGTTAGAAAAAAATATTTTTTGAAAAATGTAAAGCAGTGTTCTAAGGGGTAACTCGTCAAAGTAGTGCCCTTTGGGTCAAAATTTTGTCCGTTTTGCTCTATTTTGAACCGTTAAAGCGGTAAAGGGATATTTGGAGCAAAAAACAGTGTCAGGCTTAAGTAAACCCCTAACAAATGTTAAGTTTAGGAAAAGTTTCAAGTGCCATCCGACTTCTATTATAATAACCTTTAAATTTTCCGAGTACCAACGAAATCGGAGATTTACACCTGAAAAGGTTCCCTTGTTAGCTTTAACCGGCTCGCGTCCCACCCGCCAAGCCCACCGTGAGCGAGAGGTTATTGTCGAAGCCAACGAAGGTCCGCAACGGCGACGACGACGACCGCGTGCCTCCCGCGAGGACGTCGCCGCCGGCCGTGCCCTGCTCCGCGGGGCCGCTGTGGCCTCTGTGGCCTCTGTGGCAAAGGGGTTGGCGCCCGGGCTGTGGGTGGGCGTCACCGCCCGCGCCGTCTCTGGTCCTAAGGGGGAAGGACACCGGAGCAGAACGGCGAGGCCCCTCCTGCGCCTTCCGTTCCGTCTCGTTCCGGCGGCCACGGGCCCCCGTGAAGAGTTTGAAAACTTATTAACGATTCAAGTTCCGACTGTTTATGTTGCTTCACTGGCAGCGAGGTGCAGCAGCAGCCCGCTATCATCTGCAGGAGTCCCGTGTCCGCCCGGCCCGCCCAGAGGGCCCGCCCACCAACAACAAACAAATAATAATTAATGAAGAGCCTTCTGCCGAGAGTTTCGGACGGGTTGGATAAAGTTGTGTCTTAGCGGTAAAAGTCGCAGACAGTTTTGAAGGTGATTACCAGCCTTGATTTAAGGGGGTGCCTTTGCTCGCGCTCGCGTCGGCCCGAAAACCACCTGGAGCTGCCCTCGAAAAAGCATTCCCGGCCAAAAGGGTCGTGGGCGCCGCCGCCTCCTGGAACCCTCCTGCTCCTGCAATGCAGGATCCCACACCCCGGAGCGAGCCAGCTCTGGCCGCGCTGGCCGCTATATCCACGCAAAATTTGATCATCCGCTGCTTACTTTGAGATTCGGCCAGGGCAAGGCCCGTCCCCACCCCCACCAGTATGGTTGCGTTTATGAGTGGTCTCATATCGGCCTCTCCCCCGTAGCCCCCCCCCTCTCTCTCGGCCCTGCTCACCTGTTTTCCAATCGTGTTTGTAGATGCCGCCCGTGTACGTGCCCGGCGTGCCAACCGAGCATCTTCCCCTCTGCCGCAACCCGCCCAACCCGCTCTGCTACCCCTCCCCCTCCCCTCTCTCGCTCCTCTCTCTCTCTCTCTCTCTCTCTCTCTCTCTCTCTCTCTGCGGGTCCAACTCTTCAACCCTTCGTGGCTCATACCGCCAGCTGCAGGAGGAGGTGCGTCGAGGCCAGCAGATGCTGGCTGTTTTGATCCCCGACTGATTTTCCTGCGGCGGAATGGAAATTAGTGTCGGCGTGTTGTTAACCTTTTGCGAGGGGAGGGAGGAGGGGTAAGGGGTGTCCCCGCCCTGTTGGCAAACGAATGAAATGGCAGTGGCATATTGCACAATGTTGTGAATGATTTCGCCTATGGGTCGCTGTCGTCGTGAAGAGCATACGTACGTGGCTGTAAAGGCCCCGGGATGAGTCAATATGTTGATGTCGGGTAGTTAGTAGTGCCGTGGGGGATGGGGGCGCATGCTAGTAGATCGAGCGGTGCGGGGGGGGG
>NW_026267224.1:207529-207949 GCF_000697945.3 Frankliniella occidentalis
CTTGTTGAACACATTAGGACACATACTGGTGAGAAACCTTATCTGTGCGACTTCTGCAAGCAGCGTTTTTCTCATAAAAGTAGCCTTGTTAAACACATTAGGACACATACTGGTGAGAAGCCTCATCGGTGCGACTTCTGCAAACAACGTTTTGCTCAAAGAAGTTCCCTTGTTGAGCACCTCAGGACACATACCGGAGAGAAGCCGTACAAGTGTGATCATTGCGAGAAATGTTTTGCTCGGCCAAGTCATCGCATGAAACACGTCCAAACCCGTCACACTTAAAAGCGAGTGATAGATTTATTAACAAACAAGTTTGTTCGTAAGATTGATTACTTACATAATTGCCAATTGTTATGTAGTGTTTTTTTGGTTCTTCCTAATCTTGAAAGTAGTACGTACACACTGATTGCGATTAAA
>NW_026267224.1:208129-208455 GCF_000697945.3 Frankliniella occidentalis
GGTGAGAAACCTTATCTGTGCGACTTCTGCAAGCAGCGTTTTTCTCATAAAAGTAGCCATGTTAAACACATTAGGACACATACTGGTGAGAAGCCTCATCGGTGTGACTTCTGCAAGCATCGTTTTGCTCAAAGAAGTTCCCTTGTTCAGCACCTCAGGACACATACCGGAGAGAAGCCGTTCAAGTGTGATCATTGCGAAAAATGTTTTGCTCAGACAAGTCAGCGCACGAAAAACGTCAAAACCCATCACACATAAAAGCGAGTGATAGATTAATTAACAAAAAAGTTTGTTCGCCAGATTGATTACTTACATAATTGCCAATT
>NW_026267224.1:208505-210988 GCF_000697945.3 Frankliniella occidentalis
CCCCTCCCCCCCGGCAGGTCGGCACGGCGACACGGCATGTCCGCCCGTTATGCCAAGGCCCGCGCATTCACGCTGGTCGGCCTGGAGGGCACCAGTGTACAATGAACATTCCGTGGGCGTGCTCAAGAAAGCCTGATCAACGGCCTCTATGACAAGTGACCCGCCTGCCAATAAAGCATTCCGGGTATAGAGAGACACAGCCAGGAGCGAGCTTTTCTGAGGAGATGTTGCTGCGGTGGTGGATTGGCTACCTGTTTCCGAGGGTCCACGCAAAGGGATAGGCGGGACCCAGCCGGCCCATGTGTTGCGGGGGTAGCTGAGGAGGTAGTAGTTCAGGAGAGCTCCCATAAGAAAAGCTCGCTCCTAGTTGTGTCTCCCTATAAAGCTCAAAATGCAGAAGAATTGTAATAATTACTCCGTGGAAGAATGCGAGGAACAAGAAAATGGAAGTCACCATGTTAAAGCATAGCGATTTCCGTTTTCTTCTTCCCCACATTCTTCTGCATTTCAGCTTTACCGGAATCCTTTATGGAGGACCTACGCGTAAAGAAGAACAGAAGGAATATGGCCGCCGCGGCGGGTGGTGGGGTTAGGAACATAACAAAACCTCATTTGTTTTGCAGTCGACGCGCTCAGAAACTTACGCTATTTTGGTTGCACCTTGTCTCTAAATTATGACAAAATTAATATTTGACACGTAAACAACATTTATTATTAAATTTACAATATGTTTAGTGCTATAATATGTTCACACTTCGAAATAGCGCCAGGGCACTTCTGCTAAACAAATGAGGTTTTGTTATGTTCCTACCCCCACCACCCGCCGCGGCGGCCATCTTCCTTCTGTTCTTCTTTAAGCGTAGGTCCTCCATTGAGCATGTCTTCCGACTTCCCCCGCGCCACTCCTGAGCATTATTCTCATCACTTATTCCGATCAATAGGGTAGGTATTCCGCTACAACACAATCGGAACCTAAAGGAGAAAAGCATGACTACCCGATCTGTTTCCAGTCAGTCGAGGTCAGTAATGCATCGTCGAAATTTGAGCGATTTCATCGATCGACGCGAAATCGACGTCGATTCGATGGGTTTTGTCACCTAAATCAACGAATTGTCGACTTCGACGTCGACTCGATGTCGTTTCGAGTTGCCATTTTCGGCTGGGCGTTTCCTCCTGAACGTCTGTTTGGCCAAAGATGGCGTGGCTGTGGCGGTCAGCCAGAGGAAAACGGATCGAGCAGTCATCATGCTTTTCTTCTTTGGGTTCGATTGGGCTTGAAGCAGACTATCCTTTCATTGTGTTTTACATGACATTTCATTGATTTTTATTTTTTCAATTGATAAAATATGGCAACTGCCGTGTCTTAGCCTGGACACCCGGGTACTTATTTGATAAAGGCACATTTTGGTTGGTGCGCCCGACTTCACCTCTACTGTGAAAAAGTGTTTTGAACTTGATTCCCTGGCGCACACCTCACACTTGTACCTGTTACAGGCCCTGCTCGTGCCGCCTCCAGTCGTCTGAGACGGGCCGGCGACACCGATGGCGTCGGTCTTCTCGGACGCGACAGCTCCGACACTTTGAGAACACTTGGTCAAACAACTTCTCACTCGTCTCTCTGTTGCAGGCCTTGCAGGCCCTGCTTGTGCAGCCAGTGATCCGCCCGCTGACGCCGTGGGCGCGGGTGTCGGTCGGTCATCTCCTTGGGCGCGGGCGCGACAACTCCGACACACTCGATCAGCTCCTCACGCGTGCCTCTGTTACAGGGCCAGCGAGAGTGGCGGCGCCCCCGTCCTGCACGTGCACGTCGTGTCGGTGGTGGGGCGGTCCCTGGCGCTGGCGGTTAGGGCGAGCTCTAACGCGGTGCTGTTCCTGTCCGCAGGTGCGCGGCCCGGGACACCGCCAGGACGAGAGGTGGCCGACGGGGAGCTGGACTCGCAGATCAACGCCGAGGCGAGCGGTGTCGATCACGGCGATGATCCTGACGATGCCCAGAGCGAGCAGCGATGGCTGGCGGTCAGCGGGACCAACTCGCTTCACGGGGGCACCGAGGAGGACTCTGCTGACCTCGCCAAGGCCCTTGAGGTCGCCGACGCGGTGCACCCTCAACACACTCTGCGCGCCGAGCTGGCGTCCAGTGACCAGCCCAGTGACGTGGTTGGCGAGGATGCCGACGAGACGCACCAGGATGGCAGGGGTTGGATCGATCAGACTCGCAGCGGCGAGCGTGGCAAAAACCCGAGCACAAGTAATGCTATGAAGACAGACTTGCATAAACCGGCCGGAGCGGGGTTTAAGTGTTCATACTGCGCCAAAACTTTGATCTCTAAATCTAAACTGGAAGAGCATGTCCGCGTACACACCGGCGAGAGGCCATTTAAATGTGAAACGTGTGAGCAGAGTTTTGCTTCAAAATCAAACTTGAGGGGGCACATCAGAACCCACACAGGCGAGAGGCCATTTAAATGTGAAACGTGTGAGCA
>NW_026267224.1:211038-216358 GCF_000697945.3 Frankliniella occidentalis
CCAGCCTTCTTGGTTTTTTGATGTGAATTTTCTGTCTTCCGTATTTTGTTTGAGACACTGTGCTTTGCTTAATTTTAGGGCTATAACGGAGAGATGAGTGGCTCCCCAACGTTGTGTTTGAGACGTTATTTCCGATCAATCGCTGCCGCACACCTCACACCTGACGCGTGTCTCTGGTGCAGGCCCAGTCCCCGCCGCCGGCTCCTCCCCGGGCTAAGCTGCAGCGCCCCCCGTCGTGCACGTCATGTCGGTCGCGGGGCGGTCCCTGGTGCAGGCGATCTGGGCGAGCTCTAACGCGATGCTGTTGCTGTCGGCAGGTGCGCGGCCCGGGACACCGCGAGGACGAGAGGCGGCAGACTCGAAGCAGGACGCAGCAGATATCGGGGCCGAGGCGAGCGGCGTGGAGCACGGCGATGATCCACCAGGACGAGAGTTAACCGAGTGGAAAACGGACCCGGAGATCAAGGCCGAGCCATGTTGTGTCGAGCACGGCGATGATCCCGACGATGTCCAGGACGAGCGGCTGCAGCTGGTAGTGACCGGGACCTTCTCGCTCCGCGGTTGCAGCGAGGAGGACTCTGAGGACCTCGCCAATAGCGTTGGGGCCGTCGTCGACGCGGTCTACTCTCAGCATCATCCGCTCGCCGAGTTCGACGGTGGTGACGTGCTCGGCGAGGATGGTCAGGATGGCGGGGGTTTGAGCAAACCGACTTACAGCCATGGTGACGAGAGTCGTAAAACGAGTAGATCTACGAAGAAAGACTTGCATAAACTGACCGATGCAGGGTTCAAGTGTACATACTGCAGCAAAACTTTAAATTCGAAATCTAGACTGGAAGAGCATCTTCGTGTACACACCGGCGAGAGGCCATTCAAATGTGAAACGTGTGAGAAGAGTTTTACTAAAAAAGGAATCGTGACGGGGCACATCAGAACCCACACAGGCGAGAAACCCTATGTGTGCGACTTCTGCAAGCAGCGATTTTCTCTAAGTAATCATCTTGTTAGACACATTAGGAAACACACAGGTGAAAAACCTTATCAGTGTGAAACATGTGAGCAGTGCTTTACCCACAAACGTAGCTTGACTGAGCACATCAGAACGCACACGGGCGAGAAACCATATCATTGTGACTCCTGCCAGCAGCGTTTTTCTTTAAAACGAAATCTTGTTACACACATTAGGACACATACTGGTGAGAAACCATACAAGTGTGATCAATGTGAAAAAAGTTTTACTCGTTCAAGGAGTCGCACTAAACACGTTCAAACCCAACACACCAAAAATTGAACGGCAGATTAGTTTATGAGCTTGTTAGTTTTCGTCATGAATGTTAGTGAGGTTTTGTGAATAGTGACATGTCTGCCAATACTTCTGAAAAGTTATCTCTTGTATCTTTCTAAATTGTCGCGAGAGACACGTCCAAACCCAACACACATTAAATCGAACGGCATATTAATTGACCGACTTACTTGTTTTCGTCAAACACACACAAAAATCACACTTAAAATTGAGTGGCAGAATGATTTACAATCACGATAATCACCGTATTTTCCAAGATAACTTGTACCTTTCTAATCCTTAAATTAATCACCAGTGATACTAAGAACTCTTGTTTCCAATTATTTTTGGCTATGTTCATTTTGTAATAAATAAAATTTAAGTTCTTGGCCTTGGCCCAAATATAATCTGCATTCTTGCTTTTTACCATACTTTGGTCCGTGCCTGAGCAGATATATGAGTTTTGAAGCGGTTTGGTTCGACCAAGTGAAAGGTGAGGTGTGAAGAAAAGTTGCGGGGGGGGGGGGTACGTTTAGAATGCTAGCTGTATCGTTTGCCGTAAAATGTAAAATGTATTCCTCTTGCAGGCCCAGCTCCCAGCTTTTCCTTCCGGGACAAGGAAGCCGTGGATGCGGGCCGGGCGCGACTGTTGCGTCTCTCCCGCCGAGGTGCAGTCGCTGCGAGTGCGGCCGTCGCCGTGGAGCTGCAGTCCCATCATCAGGTACGTCCTCCGGGTACACGCCCGCGGATGCCTTCAAGACTGGATTGGATCCCATAGGAGCTCGACGAGGTAGCGGAGCACGAGGCGAAGTAGCGGAGGTAGGACGCATTCAATATGTCGAGGAACCCCCGCTCCCTCCCCCTCCCTCCCCCCTTGCAGTCCAGCCGGGTAATTCAATCCGACATGCAAATCGTCCCGTAATCCCCGCCTCGTTATATTGGCTTGGTTTTGCCGCGCGCTGAGCCGGCCGGGCCGCCGGGTCTGGCCAAGTCAAACAGAATATCTGCTACTTTTCTTCCCGACTCACTTCTTGGTGTCTCTCTCTCTCTCTCTCTCTGCCGGTCGCGGGAATTTAAGATTGGGGGGGGGGGGAATCAAGGGTCAAGGAGGCGACAACGAGGTCCAGGTCTATGTCCAAGTCCAGTCTACAGGTCCTGGCCGACAACGTTCGTGTCGGGTCGGGCTCGCCCCTGCCAATCTCAGCGACGCGCTGCGCTGGCTATGGGGGCTATGGTTGTCTGCAGGAACGGTGGAGGAGGACGACGACGACGAGGAGGAGGAGGCGGGTGACGAGGACATTTCCAATGAAATGTAATTAAGGACTCTGGTCGGACGGACAGGCGTGCATTCCTGGCACCGCCGCCGCCCCCGCTACTTCCTCTCCATCTGGGTGACGACGGTGACGACGACGACGCCCCGCCCGGTGGTGGTGGTGGTGGTGGTGGTGGTGGTGCTAGTTTGCAGACAGTTTTCTGCCTGGTGCGCGTGGGACGAGTGGAAGCAGCGGGAGAGATCCCGGCCCCTCCTGCAAAATGCCTCGCCCAGATCCCGCTTGTTACTTGTGCACGGGACGACGGCGGGGGCCGCCACCACGAGCTGCTCACCCTCCGCGGAGGGGTAACTACCCCTGCAGTAGTTTAGGGGTAACTACCCCCCCCCCCCCCTCCCCTCCGCGCTCCGTGCGGGGCATGCAGCGAGCCCTCTCCCGAGCGCCCCTGATTGAGGGACTAGTGAATGGTAATGCACCCCCCTCTTGTCTCGCCCCTCCCCCGCCTTCTTTGAATCGCTGCCGGTGCATTCGGGCGGGCGGCTGCCGGCGGCTGCATTCCCTCGTTGCCCTGTTCGTGCGCGCTTTATAGCGTCTCCCGCTGATGATTGGCTGGCCGTGGCGGAGATGTCGAGTCTGCAAGTCCGTTGGCTCTCGTGTGGGCGCAGAGAGTTGAACTCATTCCCTGCGACGTGATCACTATGTGGTCACGCTCCCATGTTGAATCATAGGCACCAAAAATGAGCCACAGGCAACGTGTTAAAGACGTTGCACTAAGTCAGGATGTTACGAATTGCTTTTAAGAAGTATAGGGGGTAACCATTCTCTTGGCTCTAAACTCCTCTCCGATCGCGTGGTTTAGATAGTGTGTGTGGAAGGGCATGATAAATTAATGCACGTATAGTGCAGGACAAACATTTTTCGCGTACGTCTAAATTGTTTTTGTGGATGTGAAGTGGATGCGAGTGGATGTCACGTTATAGTATAGCTGTCTCGATGTCACTTTAGTGGCCTATTTGAATGGCATACTCTTTGTTTTGACACATTCGAGGCTCTATGCACGGAAAAAGATGAGCTGTATATCCAAACTAATAGCCAAATACGTTAACTAATTAATTAACTATCTAGCTAAAAATTGAGCTGATTAAAATGTAGCTGCGTATCCTAAAAAAAAAGGAGCTCTAGGTCTCAAAACACGGTTAAAAATTTAGTTCTAAATAGCTACACATAGCAAAATTTTTAAATATATGTGTAGCTACATGTCTTTAGCTAGCTAAATAACCGGTTACACCGCTTATTTAGCCTTTGGATTGGCTGTACACCCAGAAGATAGTATCCTTAAACCAAGGAATTTTCTTTATAAAGAAAATACAACGTAATTTTTGACCTTGGCCCAAGGTTTTTCCATTAATTTCAAGAAAATTAAGTTGATCTAAAGGAATTTTTTACTTTATTTTAACGTCATTTGCCTTAAGTCAAAGACAATTTTCCTTGTATCTTTTTGAGGTAAAAATAGCGTTGAAGGAACGCATTTTGCCTTGTTTGAAGACTTCCATTTTCTGGGTGTAGCTAATCGCTTTTTCCGGCTTTTTCCTTGTGTGTTTCGCGCTTCTATTTGGGCGATGGCGCGCGGCGTGGCGTGGCGCGGGCTGCGCGGGCAGCGCGCTGGGACGGTGGCGGTGGTGGGGGGATCGCGTCACCGCCAGGGTCGTGCACGTGGTCTCGCACCACCGCCGCGTCGCTCTGCGCCCGCGGCACGCGCTCCCCACGTAATCTTCGGTAGTATAGTGGTCAGTATCCCCGCCTGTCACGCGGGAGACCGGGGTTCGATTCCCCGCCGGAGAGTATATTTTTTTACTTTTATAATTACTCTTTCACCTGTTCATAATTCTGCTTTTTTCATGCAATACTTTTGCCGAGACCAGTATCTCGCTCTCTCTCTCACACGGACGCTCTCAGAGAGTTATTTTTGATAGTGTTGGCCGTGTAGCACACCAAAAAACCATGTGTGTAAATGTCGCACACTGTAGGTGTGTGAATGTCGCACACTTGTAGGTGTGTGAACGACAATTGTACACATGGAAGGGGGCACAAATGTGTGAATTTCAAAAGATAATCCTCACCCTTTCTCCCTTAAGTATACGAATGGGCATTGAGACACCCATAAGTGAGCGACATTTACACACCTACAGATGTGCGACATTGACACACTTACAAGTGTCCGTTATTGGCCCACCTACAATTGTGCGACATTGACTCACCTACAGGTGTGCGACATTGACTCACCTACAGGTGTGCGACATTGACTCACCTACAGGTGTGCGACATTCACACACCTGCAAGTGTTCCAATTTCACACACTGGCGTTTTCAGTGTAGGGTCAGGTTGTAAGCGCCCTCGCCACGCGTCCTCGGTGCGTCCCGGAGGAGGGGGACCCCGGGCTTCCTCAGTAGGACACTTTGGGGGATGAGACACCCCGAGGCTTTGTGCCGTTGAAAACGCGAGCTGAATTGAATATATGTTTGACGCGAGTGCGAGGGGGACAGGGAGTTGGGGGATGAAAGTGAGGAAGGGAGGAGGTGAGGGAACGGAGAAAGTGTTTGCAGAAGAGCGGCGCGGGAGAGCAGGGAGGGGGAGAGTATCTGTGTGTGTTTTTGTGCGTGTGTCTAGGCCACTTTGGGCGTCCTATCACGCCCGCGATGAAATGATACGAGTTTGGGCGGCGGAAAGAGAGTCGTCGCGGGATGAGAGAATGTAAGGGAGGGAGGGG
>NW_026267224.1:216408-220346 GCF_000697945.3 Frankliniella occidentalis
GGTGAGAAACCTTATCTGTGCGACTTCTGCAAGCAGCGTTTTTCTCATAAAAGTAGCCTTGTTATACACATTAGGACACATACTGGTGAGAAGCCTCATCGGTGCGACTTCTGCAAGCAACGTTTTGCTCATAGAAGTTCCCTTGTTCAGCACTTCAGGACACATACCGGAGAGAAGCCGTACAAGTGTGATCAGTGCGAGAAATGTTTTGCTCAGACAAGTCATCGCACGAGACACGTCCGAACCCAACACACATCAAATCAAACGGCAGATTAATTTACAAGCTTCTGTGTTTTCATCAAAGTTAATTTTGTTAGCATTATTTGGTCAAAGGTAGCTGCAAATATATCGAAACACGTGTCTTTATATTTTTCAAAGCTTTGAATTAGTAGCTACTGATTGTAATTAAGACTTTTCACTCCAATCTGTGTTTTGCTTTGTTAATTTTCCTATCAATAAAATCTATATCCTTGGTCAAAATCTGAAGTAAGTTGTGGTGTTTTAATTTTCCTTTTGCCTTATATTGGTCGGTGCTCCCGGTGTCCTCTTTTCTGAAAACTAAAACAGAATGATGCGTGACATCATGAAGTAGTTTTCGAAATTTAAACTTAATTCTGTGGCGCACACCTCACAAGACTCTCTGTTGCAGGCCCCGCTTTTGCTTCCCGTCCTGGAGGCTGTGGACGTCGCGGACGCGGACTTCTTCCTGCTCGCGCCGGCTCCGACACACTCGCCCAGCTCCTCAAGCGTGTCTCTGTTGCAGGCTCAGCTCCCATTGCCGGGTCCTCCCCGGGCTGAGCAGCGATAGACTCTAAGCAGCGGCGCCCCCGTCCTGCATGTGCACGTCGTGTCGGTGGTGGGGCGGTCCTCGGTGCAGGCGGTCCCGGCGAGCTCTAACGCGGTGGTGTTAATGTCGGCAGGTGCGCGGCCCAGGGCACCACCAGGACGAGAGGCGGCCGACTGGAGGGACACGGAGATGAAGGACGAGCAGTGCGGTGTCGAGCACGGCGATAATCCACTAGGACTTGAATTTGAAGACTGTATGCCGGACCCGAATACCAACGCAAAGCAGCGCGTTGTCGAGCACGGCGATGATCTACCAGGACTCGACTTTGCCGACTGTATGCCGGACCCGAAGATCAATGCAGAACCGTGCGTCATTGATCCTCTCGGACGAGAGGTGGCCGACTGGAAGCTGGATGCGGAGGGTCAAAGGGTTATGGTCACCAGGGGCTACCCGCTCCGAGGCCGCCGCAAGGAGGACTCTGAGGACTTTGCGGAGGCCCTGGTTGTCGTCGCCGACGCGGCGCACCCTCAACCCTCACCGCGCCCTGACTTGGCGTCCAGTGACCAACCCAGAGACGTGCTGCTGGGCGATGACGTCGTCCAGACGCACATGCATGGCGAAGGTCGGAACGATCCGACTCGAAGCGGTCAATGTGAAAAAAGTCCAAGCACCAGTAGCTCAATGAAGAGAGTGTCAGGTAATAACCCGGTTGCTAGCCCTAAAGGTAAGAACTGCGGCAAAACTTTCATTTCAAAGTCACAACTCGGAAAACATGTACGTGTACACACTAATAAGAGGCCATTCAAATGTGGACGGTGTGAGCAGAGTTTTACTCAAAGAGGAAACTTGACGGCGCACATCAGAACCCATACAGGCGAGAAACCCTATGTGTGCGACTTCTGCAAGCAGAGTTTTTCTCAAAAATGTAACCTTGTTGCACACATCAGGACACATACTGGTGAGAAGCCTTATCGGTGCGATTTCTGCAAGCAACGTTTTTCTGATAAAAGTACCCTTGTTCAGCACATCAGGACTCATACTGGAGAGAAGCCGTACAAGTGTGATCAGTGCGAGAAATGTTTTGCTCAGTCTGGTACTCGCGATAGACACGTCCAATCCCAACACTCATAAAATCAAACGGCAGATCAATTGACAGACTTCCGTGTTTTCGTCTAAGTTAATGTTTTTAGCATTACAGTATTTACCACTGTATTTGGTCAAAGGTAGTATATCTGCAAATATTTCGGAAAACATGTCTTTATCTTTTTCAAAGCTTTGCATTAGTAGCTACTGATTGTAATTGAAACCCTTTATTCCAAACCTCGTTTTGCTTTGTTTATTTTCTTATCAATAAAATAGATATCTTTGGTCAAAATCTGAAATAAGTTAGGCTATTTTAATTTTCCTTTTGCCTCATATTGGTCGGTACTCCCGGCTTCCTCTTCCCTGAAAACCAAAACAGAATGATACGTGACATCACGAAGTAGTTTTTGAAACTTATACCTAATTCTCTGGCATGCACTTTACAAGTCTCTCTGTTGCAGGCCCTGCTTGTGCTTCCCGTCCTCGAGGCTGCGGACGCGGACTTCTCCCTGCTCGCGCCGACTCCACTCCGACACACTCGCCCAGCTCCTCACGCGTGTCTCTGTTACAGGCCCAGTCCCCGCTGCCGTCTCCTCCCCGGGCTGAGCAGCGGCGCCCCCGTCCTGCATGTGCACGTTGTGTCGGTGGTGGGGCGGTCCTCGGTGTTGGCGGTCCGCGGTCCCGGTGAGCTCTAACGCGGTGCTGTTCCTGTCGGCAGGTGCGTGGCCCGGGACACCGCCAGGACGAGAGGCGGCCGACTGGAGGGACCCGGAGATGAAGAACGAGCCGTGCGGGGTCGAGCACGGCGATGAGCCACCAGGACTAGAGGTTGTCGACTGGAAGCCGGACACAGAGGTCAAGGCCGAGCCATGTGGTGTCGAGCACGGTCATGATCGAGCAGGACGAGAGGTGGCCAACGAGAAGCAGCACCCGGAGATGAAGGCCGAACCGTGTGGTGTCGAGCACGGCGATGACTCCGCCGATGTCCGGGACGAGCAGCTGGGGCTGCTAGTCACCGAGAGCTACTCGCTCCGCGGCCACCAGGACGGCAACTCTGACAACCTCGCCGAGGCTCTGGAGGTCGTCGCCGACGATGTGCACCCTCAACAAACTTTGCGCGCCGAGCTCGCGTCTAATGACAACGACAGTGACGTGCTTGGCGATGACGTCGACCAGACCTACCTGCAAGGCAAACCAGGTCAGAGCGATCAGACTCACGGTGGCAAATGTGAAGCGACTTCAAGCAGTAAGAACTCGATTAAGAGAGAGTCGCGTAATCTCCCCGTTGCGGGCCTAAAGTGTAGATACTGCAGCAAAACGTTGATTTCGAAGACTAAACTGAAAAGTCATCTACGTGTACACACCGGCGAGAAGCCATTCAAGTGTGCAACGTGTGAGCAGTGCTTTACCCACAAACACGACTTGACTAGGCACATCAGAACCCACACAGGCGAGAAACCCTATGTGTGCGGCTTCTGCAAGCATCGTACTGCTGATAGAAGTTCCCTTGTTAAGCACATTAGGACACATACTGGTGAGAAGCCTTATCGGTGCGACTTCTGCAAGCAACGTTTTGCTGTTAAAAGTGTCCTTGTTCAGCACATCAGGACACATACTGGTGAAAAGCCATACAAGTGTGATCAATGTGAAAAAAGTTTTACTCGTCGAGGTAGTCACACTAAACACGTCCAAACCCAACACACTTAAAATCGAACGGCAGATTAATTTATAAACTTATTTTTTTTCGTCAAAGTTAATGTTGTTAGCATTGTTTTGTGAAAGGTAGCATAACTGCAAATATTTCGAAATACATGTCTTTGTATTTTTCCTAAGCTTTGAATTAGTAGCTATTGATTGTAATTAAACCTTTTCACTCCAAACCGTGTTTTGCTTTGTTAATTTTCTTATTAATAAAATGGATATCGTTGGCCAAAATCTGAACTAAGTTGTGCTGTTTTAATTTTCCTTTTGCTTCATATTAGTCGCGGTACTCCCGGCTTCCTCTTACCTGAAAAACTAAAACAGAATGATACGTGACATCACGAAGTAGTTTTTGAAACTTATACTT
>NW_026267224.1:227171-229380 GCF_000697945.3 Frankliniella occidentalis
GGGGGGGGCTGTGAAAGAGATGCGGGCCATTATGTTAATGTGTTAATGATACGTGAAATGCGGCGCAAATGTCGTGCACCCGGTCAATTAAACTGCCATTGGATCAGTGCGGGAACAAGCCCCGAGCAAAACGAGGTCCTGATTGTGAGAAAAGGGCGGAGGGGGGTGAGAAAAATCGGGAAAAGTTTTTTACTATCGAAACTCACTTGGCAAGCGAAGAAAATGTCGTTTATTTGGTACTCGTACTCTGATAGAGGAACCAATTGCAATTCGCACACATGCAAAACAGCCGTTTGCTCGCCTTTTCTAACAGAAGTGTGCAAACACTTGAAAGTGTGTGCCAAAATGTGTGTATAACAGTCCTGTCATACACAAAAGAGTATAATAAACCTCGTCACACACTTCTCTGTAAATCACGAGGCCGTCGGGCCGTCACACACTGTTCTACGTAGGACATAATGGTCACACATTTATTTGTGTGTGACATGTCACGCACTTACGCAGAACAATTGTCTCACAGTTGTGTGTGAGATGTCATTCACTTTTCTACGCAGGACACAATGGCCACACATTTATTTGTGTGCGACTTGCCACCCTTTTTGAAATGTTTATATCACACACACTTGCCGTTGCATATGCAGATTAGAAGAGTGTGAACACTAATTCACTCACATTCAACAGTACGAACACAAGTCACATATATACAACAGCGTAAATTTACTTGTTCACCTGCTGGTGCTACATAAGACCATATGGTTTTTCAGTGCGAAAAGGGAGGTTAGGTGTCGCATAACAGCACATTGTGCTTACTCAGTTGATTTGTTACACTTTTCGTCGCCATTCGTCGATTCTCTTAAATTTCATTTCTAAGCGTTAATACTTAAAACCGCTGGTTAAAAATAAATAAAAGAACTCTCCGGCGGGGAATCGAACCCCGGTCTCCCGCGTGACAGGCGGGGATACTGACCACTATACTACCGAAGATTGGTGAACGTCGCCCTCGTGGCCCTGGCACTCAGCCGGCAGCGGCGGCGCGGCGCGTCACGTGGGCTCTGCCGAAGATAGCGCAGTCCCCCCCACCACCGCCGCCGACTAGCTCACTGACACGGCACCAAGGCCACGGGGAGCCAGGGAAGAAGACTCGTCGACTAGCAGGCGCCAGGGGCGCCGCAGGCGGGGACCGTGCTTTTGGGACAGATACCAATGAGAATATGTTGGTTTCTGGATACATTTCTAAAGCATTTTGAGCAAGGGTATAATGGGTCCGCGCGTCGCAGCAGCTTACAAAAGTAATTCATTTATGCCAGTATCTTAAGCAAGTGCCACATTTTTAGATGTGCCAACTCTATAATGCAAAAGAAGTGTGTGACATTCAAACACTTCAAATTGCGTGACATAATTTCACATAAAATAACGTGTGGGCACTGTGCCGAGCATAGCAAAGTGTGTATACTTTATTAAAATGTGTGTACTAGCTCAACTCAAAAGAAGTGTGTGATAATGTTATCACACACTCTCTAGTGTGTGACATGCCACATCAGTGGTGATCTGGCAGAAGGGCGTAAGTCCCCCCAAAATAGTTGATTCTTTTTTGGTCCAGTTTCATCATATACAGATTTTCCGGCGGAATACCTTTTAGGAGGTGTTTGAACATCACACACTCTTTTGTTTCTGCATAACCACTTTCTTTCAGGTTCAATTGTGATAAACACACCAATGTCACACATTTCTGTACCATGGCGTGGTGATCTCTTCACGCGGTTTCTCGCCTTTTTTACTTTTTAGGTATGCAATACATCAGGTGTTAGCTTTGGACACGTGTTCGTCAGGTGCAGGCGTAATGTGCTTTCGAAGAGGGCGGCAATGTGATGCATTTCTCATCACATTTTCATTATCTATGCGCGGCGCCATCAAAATTAATTTCCGCGCACGACCGAGTGCGGTCAGAGAGAGAGAGAGAGAGAGAGAGAGAGAGAGAAGGCGTTGCAGCGCTATGTCAGCCGAAAACTTGTCGCGGTGCAACATGTCGCCGTCGCCCTAATGCAGAACGGGCCGCGCAGTTATCAGCGGAAATTGTGTTCATAATGCGTCGCCCTCACACACTATGGGTTCGGAAATTTTGTTTTTATGAAGTTAATAAAGTTATCAAGAAATTAAGTAAGTAAACCTACAGTAAAATGTGACTATTTACTGTTCATAAAAATTAATA
>NW_026267224.1:237355-239423 GCF_000697945.3 Frankliniella occidentalis
CCCACCCCCACCGCCGCGTTCCCCTGCTAATCTCCCAGCGCAATTATTCATCGCGAAAACAAGCCTTTTGCTTCCTCCTGCTCCGCGCGCCCCGGGAGTCGAGCAGGTCGTATCCTCGGGTTCAAACACCCGCTCGCGCCAATTAGAACGAAAACAACGGGAGTAAACGCGGCAAAAAAGAAGAAAAAATAGAAGACTGGGGGATGGCTACTGATAGTTTCGCCGAAGTTGGTGATATTGTACCCTTTGTCGTTACGGTGTGTGTTTTCTGAGCCCTCAGCCAGAAAAGAATGAGAAGCTGTCGCCAACCATCGTGCGGTTACTTCAGTAGAGACAGACATAAAGTCGCATAAAGTGATGCATCACTGATTGAGGCGACATTTAGCTGACCGGGTCAAAACCATGGTACTTTGCAAAATAGGGTTCTGATAACTGTATACGATTGTGAATTTTGTAATAAACCATGATATGGTTGCCCCTGAAGTAACCAGACGATGGTTGCTGTGGGAGCTCTCCCTTCACTTTTCTGGGTGCTCTTGCGGCGTGGTTTTATTTTCTGTTTTTGTTTTTGTTTTTTTCACCTACGTTGATGGTGTGTGTTTTTGAATTTCTTATTTTTACACTCGTTTTTACATAGGGGTGGTACTGTCCGCAAGGCAATGTTGGTTGTCCGCAGGTGGGTGCGGTGCCGGCGGGTTGTTTTGATGTGGACTGTACCCGCCGGTGGTGGCCTCGCGCACACCCACACCGCCCCCAACCCAAACTCCTGGACACGACGAGGAGCGCGACGCTGACGAGGGTGGCGAGGGTGGAGAGAGAAGGGAGAGAGAAAGAGAGCGAGAGAGAGACAGAGAGTGGAAGAGTGTTTGGGAGAGTGTTGAGGGAACGGGGAAGAGCGGGCCACGCATTCCGCCCCCGCACCGGTGGTCACGGCTGCGGTACAAGTTTGTAGCTGCAGCAGTGACGCGCGGGCGCGGCGGGCGACCAGCGGCAGAGACGAGTTGTTGTAACAATAATAGAAGGGCGGCCGTCGCACCCAAAACTGGTGAAAAAGGCGCGCCAAGTTTAAATTGACGTCGCTTTCGCGGGGCGCGGGCGCGGGCGCGGGCTCGGCCATACTTATGCTGCTGCGACTGTCCGCCGCGCGCACCTTTGTTTGCCGGGCAAAGGGCGCCGCGGTTCGAAGCGCCCACTCCGTTATTCTCGCGATGTAATTAGGAAATCCCCGACAACCAGCGCCGCTCTTCTTTTTGCCATCTTTGAGGTGCGCGACCCATCCTTTCCCCCCTGGAGCAGCGTGGGCCGCCGCCACCGCCGCTGTGAGTCCGGGCGCGCCGCGCGCGAGGGTAATCCCGCGGAGGGGGAAAAAAGGAATAAAGTAGAGAGCAGGGAGTGAAATGGATCCGTGACGGCGGCCCCGGAGCAGTCCTGGGCCGCTGCCGGGCCGTGGGCCGTGCCCCGCCCGCGGGCGGACAGCTCCGGCCAGCTCCGGCCAGCCCGGCCCGCCCCCGCGGGGACCGCGGCGGGGACCGTGGCGGCGGGCTGCAGCAGCGACGTGACTAGGATTCAGTGCCCCGTAGCCCTACCCCGCTCACCTCGGGCTGAGGCTTCTTCTTTTGCTGCTGCTGCTGCTGCTGCTGCTGCTGCTGCTGCTGCTGCTGCTGCTGTGGCTGCTGCTGCTGCTGTGGCTGCTGCTGCTGCTGTGGCTGCTGCTGCTGTGGCTGCTGCTTCTGCTGCTCCGGCTGCTGCTTATGCTGCTGCTGCAGGAGCTGCTGTGCAATAGGCCCCCGCCAGGTTGGTGGTGTTCGAACCCGGCCCGTCGTGGCGTTGACCCCCGACCTCGCGTCCGTTTCGGTTGCCTCGAGGCTGTACGCCCTGCGATAATATCTGAGTTGTTGTTGTTTCTTTATTTTTTTCCGGTTTGTTTCATTATTTTCGATTCTTTACCGGAGGGCCGCAACGGGGGCCGCATTGCGGGGTGGGGGTCGCGCCGAGGTCGAGTTGACAAATACTGTATACGGCCAAGCGTTTTGTCGTGGGAAATCACAGTGGTGGTGGGGCGGGGGCG
>NW_026267224.1:239473-243851 GCF_000697945.3 Frankliniella occidentalis
AAAAATAAGTAAATGCTATTAGTGTTGACACGGTCGATCAAATTTTTAGTTAAATGGAAAAATTATGCGAATTCACGTTGTGTTCTTCGTTGTTTCTGAATGTTTGTTGCACATGCTCGACGTCTTGGTCTCGATTGTCTCTCGTGAACGTGTGTTGGTTTGTGCGCCCGCCGGGTCGTGGTCGTTTAGTAGTTGGTTCCCCCCTCGCGTTCTGCCCGCAGGGTAATTGCGGTTTAATTGCGGTTTGACGCAGGTGGCCTATTGATTGTGACTCTCAGGAGGCTCTTGTCGCCGAGGGTGATTCCCCAGCCGCCGCGTCGCGGTGGCAGGGCAGTGCCCGTGCGGTACGCTGAGCGCCGCCGCGGCATGTCCGATGCGGGGTCAGTTCTAGTCGAGAGGCGCCGCCGATCGCTCAGTTTTCCTCTGCGGACTTCCCTGCCGCCACACTTTTATGGCGGGATGAGATCGCTTCTCATCTCTCTCTCTCTCTCTCTCTCTCTCTCTCTCTCTCTCTCTCTCTCTCTCTCTGCCTGGCGATACGCAAGTGACTGTGATGCAAAAATTAACAATCACGAATTCCTTGCAAAGAAAAGAATTTCTGCACCCGCTAGAAGTATGACTTCTTGGTTTCCAAGAAAATGTTAATTTTCAAGCACTTTTTTCTTGAAAATTGCCTTTTTTGCTTGAAAACCGAGCAGTCAATTTTAGCGTAAGCACCGTCGGTGTTAGGAAAAATAATTTCGTAGTCATTTCCTCTTCTGCCCGTACACTGAGAAAAATAGTTGAAGGTGAAATTTTCCATTGGCCTTGTCGTAAAATTAAAATCTAGAGTCGTAAAATTACAATAGGCACCTTGTATCGACACTTGGAGTTCATCGACGAGCAAAAGCAAGATTCGGATGTCGCAAATTTATTTCTTCAACATAATTTAGTAAATTTTAATTACAAAATGATGCGTAGTTTTCACGGAGTATATAATTGAGAAAAAATAAATTAAATGGGCGCAGAGGTAAAGATCAGCGTTGGTTCAGAGAGTTTGGGAAACGCCGCTGGGCTGATCCTGGCCGCCGCACCGTCACCACCGCCTCACTCGCTTTGTATTCCCGTCGCTCCAAACACAATGACGTTAACCGCGCGGTCGCACTGGGTGTCCCAAGTGGAGAGACGCACGCAGAACGGGGGGAAAAATGCTCCCTGAAAGCGGCTTTCCTTTTGACCCCGCGACAAAGCTCTAGAAAATGAAGGGATATTTACTAATTATGATGGATTTTACTTAAAATCGCAGACTAGAAAGAGTTTACCAGACGACTGAACGTGACAACACAGTATACCGCAAACTTTTAATTGCTTACATGGTGCGCATGGAAATAAGTAATAGCTAAATGACACTTTTCTGTGCACTTTTCTAAAGGGTATACTTTAAGTATACTTTTTGGACACTTTGGCCAGTCACATTTTTATGGACTTATTTCCATGCTGCGGGCCGGGGCCGGGGAGTTGGAGAAGGGGGGGTTAAACAAGTGCAGCAACGTTCTATCCCTAGCCAGAGCGAGGACTGTCCTATACTTTTTGCGTTTTCTGACACCGTACCCTCCTACGTAGGAAAATGGCGATGCAGCACAACTTTTGAATTAGCCTTAACGATAAAATAGTGGGGCAAACTTTGGTCGGTCGGGTAGCTGGTTGATAGGATGATCGCACCGCAACAAGCCCGCTCCTCCGGCGCCCGCCTGGGCCGGGCCCTGGACGTGACATCGAGCAGTAATGAGGCTGCCAATATGTCGTTAGGATATCGACAGACGGGAGGAAAGAAGGAAAGGATCATCGTCTGTTACAGGCTGTATTTTGTTGGTTTTTTGTTGTTTTTTTTGGTTGGTGATATTCTTATTGTTGTTTTAAAACGGATACGCGCCTATTGCGCGCTCGGGCGGGGAAAGCAGCGCATGCAGGCTGCAAAATGTTTCCTGCGGCGTGAAATTCCTAACCTGTTTTTCCTTATGGCTTCTATCCTTCTCGTGACCTGATCATATATTTGCCTATTCCCCTTTATTCCTGAATTTGGAGTAGGACATTTTCCATTGTCTTTTCCAAATATGTGTGAATCTCCCACATTATTTTTTATAAGGTTCCCTCAAAGTCTATGAAGATTTTTCTATGTGGGAGTTCCTCGAAGTTTTTCATTTTTCCTCACAAAATCAGGCATTGATTTTACCGTGTGTTACTTTTCAGTATGGACTATCAAATCAATACTATACTCTTCTAAATGCAGCATACATCATTCCGAGTTGCACTTATTGGACATTCAGCCCCAGTTCTTATTAATGAAATGAACCCTACATTATTCGTTTTTATGAATTTTAAATTACGGTGAGGTATTGAATAGAATTTGTTTAAATTCCAATTCCATGAGCGCAGCCCCAGCTTTAAAAACGTTTTTATTTCCGTTTGTCGGCCTGGTGTGTCCCTAAACAATGTAGCTGCCAGCGCATGGAACAACTATTCTCGCGGGCGAGGGTGCGGGGGGCGCGCGGGCGAGTCGTATCGTTCTTTATTAAATGTCACCCGTGTCGGTGGGTACTGTTTTTAAAAAAGAAAAAACAAAAAACACACGATGCCGAGATATCGCGCGATATCGCAAGATATCGCAGTGCGCGGCGCCCGCGCGCGCGGGGTGGGGGGGGGGGGGGTGCGCCCAGCAAAGCAGGTAAAGTATGGCGTGATGTGGCGCGCACACCGAACACGCCCCCCCCCCCGGGTCCTTGCCCCAGCAAACAACTGGGGTGGCGTGTGGTGCGGCCCGTTTGTGACCACTGAAACTGACCGGCTGACCGCGCACTTTGAGCAACAACAACATCTATGACCGCTGTGACCACTTTGATCAACTGGTCGCTGGAGAGACGCGCGAGTCCTGCGGAAGTGTCGGCCCGGGCCGCTGTAATTATTGCAAACGTTCCTAACGATACTCTCGCGATGGGCGATAACGCGATAGACTCGTCGATTACCATCCGCAGGCGCCTCTGTTGTTATACGATTATCGATCTTTCAGTACCCCTCCCCCCCCCCTTTCCAAGCCGCTCGCGACTATTTTTCTCGGTGAGACAGCTCTGCTGAGTGAGACAGTTATTTGTTCTCGTGAGTGCAACCGGAGAGTAGCCGCTGTCGAGAGAGCTATTACTCATTCCTCACTCAGCAGATCTATAGGGATAGATTTTTCATGGCTTTACTCCGGTTGACTTCGGTTGACTTCCGGTTCCGGTACGTGACCTTTCGAAAGGGCCCTGTGTTACCAAATATACATCCCGCTAATTAAATGATTATCCATCAAAGAGCTTGTTACAAAATAATAATAGAATCTGCGTGTCGTTACACTGTGCGATAATCTTTCCTTTCGATGTGTAACGTCAAATTGTAATTTGAAATTGTAAAATTTAGAAGAGCACTTTGTATCGACTTGAAATTTATTGACAAGCAATAATGTGCTGTCTCCAAATTTACAAAATATTTTGTAAATACAAATTTCAACAAATTTACCGAGGATGTTTTTTTTTCTTTTTACAGTGAATGTGCTTGAGATGCACTTAATGAAGAAGCAGTGAAAATAAATCTCATTTAGCTGTCGGCTATGCTGCTAATTCGTCATGTCCTTTCTCTGACCATCAGCTTCGGCGCACAGCAGAGGATTCCCGCAGTGGTGTCATCCCGCGGTGTGCCTTGGCGTGGCGCGGCGTGGCGCGGCGTGGCGCGGCGTGGCGCGGCGTGGCGCGGCGTAACTCGGGGACCCAGTGCGACTGTATTAAACAGCGCGCCACCATGGAGGCGCCTCCAGTTCGCAGTCGCCGCGGGAACCGTCCAGGACATCCGCCGGACGATCCAAAAAGTATCTCTCGAACCCAAGTAAGTCACTATAGTAACCTATAGGTTAAATTTGTCAACTTCAGCTGTCCTCAAGAAAATTTGGGCTCATAAATTAAAAAGCCACTTACGAGATAATCATTTTGTACTCAAACGCTCAATAATTATCTGGTCTGCGAGTAATTTCTTGTGCGTGTGTCGCCACGCCAGTCCCCTCAGAACAACTTAGTATTCATTCAGAGCGATTCAGAGTGACTTAGTATTCATTCAGAGTGACAGAGATAAAACATTGCGGAGAGCGGATGATGGATCCGCTGCACATTCAGCCAATCACCCGGTGACTGCACACTCGCCGCTGTTGCAAGGCGATTGGACGACCCCGCCGCCTCCTCAAAGTACTTCTTTCTCTTCCCGCGTGCGTCTGCTTCCTCGTTTCTCTCTTCTTTTTTTTTATTTAGGGGTTATTCTCCTCCCTCCGCGGCTCTACAAAGCAGAGCGAGTCTTGTTTGATCCGCCCCCCCCCCCC
>NW_026267224.1:252531-254306 GCF_000697945.3 Frankliniella occidentalis
GTCAAAACCGCCTGAAATTTGCGTGACGTAATTTGTGAACGGCCCCTTACTCTCGAAAGCGGCGGCGGGTTGAAAATGAGGGTACCTGGTGGTACCCTTCACCCTCAACCCATCATCCGCATGATTGAACCACCCCAGTTTGGCTGGCCCGCACTAGGCCATCGCACACGGTCCAGTTCGAGGACTACAGGGAAAGTCCTGTATAGGTAGAGGAAAAAGCCGCGAAAAGCACTACTAAACGCTTGATGTACGGCTTGTTCCTGTACATGTGTAGACACTGACATTTATAGGAAAGTGAAAACTAGAAATTTTGTTATTATTATTGTTCGTACCAACCATACCATGTGTACGAGGTAGACTTGCCCTGCCGTAGGAAATGATTGTGTCTGAATTTGGGTGAAGCAGTTGCAGGGCGCGCTGCGCTCGGCTGCGCCAGCGGGTCGGACTGAGCGGGGGCGGCGCGTCCCGCGGCCCCCTCTGCTCGCCGTGGTCATGAGGAGCCTTTATTGGCGAGCACAAGGCCGTGGCGGGGGCGTGGGATATAGGGGTGTAACCAAACGAGCGCTCTCTCTCCCTCTCTCTTTCTCAATGGCGTAGGAGACGGGGGGGCCGGGGGGGCCCGTGCCCCCCCAGGTTTTGAGCTGGGGGGGCCTTGCCCCCCCAGAATTTTTGAAAGACACGATCAAGGAAATAGGTTTAGGGACGACGCTCAGACCACACACGAAAAAAAAGACTTTGTCGTGGGGATCAGTTCTGTGTGGTAGGCTGAATTCGATAGCTGGAATCGAGAATCCGATACTCACAATAAGCAAGAGTTGGTTGTCACGACCGAACACTTGTACGGATAGAACCAGCTGGAGTATGTTGTATTCGTACAAGTGTCCGGTCGTGGCAACCAACTTCTGGTTGTGGGTCGGTTGTTGGTATCGGATTCTCGATTCCAGCTACATAGAGTTTAGCTTACCGAACGTAACTGACGAAATCATTTTTTTCCGTGCAGGCCATGCCACGCAAATTTTCGTTTCATTCAAATTTTAGTGTCCTATTATTTACATAATCCTGATGCCCTTAATCAATTTTTTAACCTATACACTCCGCCTGGTGGGTAGGCAACCCACAACACGTGCCCCCCCAGCTTTTTGGACCTTCCTACGCGCCTGCTCTTTCTGTCTGTCTGTCTGTCTGTCTGTCTCTCTCCCTCCCTCTTCTGTCCCTCTCCCTCCCTCCATCTCTCTCTCTCTCTGTCCCTCTCATTGGAGGGTGGTGGTGGTGTGTTCAGAAACGAACGGACGCAGACAGACATGCTGACAGGGAGGAGACAGCCAGGCAGAACAGCGCAGCCAGACCACTCGGCGCGCCCGTGGAGTCCAAACGGGAAATCGATGTTTCACTTTTGATTTCAAACAAGCAGCAGCCAGCCAGCCAGCCTACCCTCCACCACGACCAGGCGAGGCACATGTCGAGGAAATGACAACTCTCTTTTCTGCTCTGACAAAAAGGGAAGCATTTTCAGCTCCGGAATAGCTCCTAATACAAATTTTCGAAAAATATCCCTGGAATAGTTGCACAGCTCACGAGGGGGAAATCACTAGGGTTCGTAGCGTACGGACTATTTCGTAGTATTTCTCCTACCATTTCGGTTATTTCTCCTGCCATTTCGGCTATTTCCCGCCTATTTCGGGTTATTTCAGGCTATTTCGCGCTATTTCGGAGTATTTCAGGGGTATTTCGCCACTATTTCACCGACTATTTCGCGTCTATTTCGTCTTTATTTC
>NW_026267224.1:255016-255524 GCF_000697945.3 Frankliniella occidentalis
GGGGGCGACAATACTCTCGCACTAGTAAACCGAGGTATTACTCCATACGGTTAACAGCGATACTCATACAAGGTTTTTCCCATAGGTTTTTCTCCCATATTTTTTCCGATTTTTAATTTCCCATCCTTGCGTTGTTTCATTTATCGTCTCATATCAAGGAAGTATGAGACATCCCAACGTTCGCGCCACATATAGAAACCAACCCCCCCACCGTCACAGTTCAGTACTGTACGTATCGGCGCTTTGGGGAGCGCTGATGTAATTCCTATGACGGAGCCCCCCACTGTTATGCCGGCAGCCTTTCCCCACCCCCATCTCTCTCTCTCACTCACTCACTCTCTCCCTCTCTCTCTCCATCTCTCTCGCCCCTTCCTCCCCCGCATTACTCCGAGGACATGTTTACTTTTTGAAAGCTTCCCCGTGTGGGTGCGATGGGGGTCCAGTTGCAAAGCCCGGCTCGGGCGACCTCAGCAGCTCCTTCCTATCCTCGGATTTCGCTGACAGGTGC
>NW_026267224.1:258874-259846 GCF_000697945.3 Frankliniella occidentalis
TTTTCGCAAAGCGCTTCATTTACGTCCAAACTGCTGTGGACGTATTTACCGTGGACCTGTCGGTCCGCTACCAGCGGGTTGCCTGCCCTGCAGTGTCTGGCTCGTTCTACCCGCTCTGCTGCTATGTCTCTTCGGCGGCAGCTTCTTATCGGCATTCCATTATATCGGAGAGTGTTTCTTTTTCCCCCACCTCGTTTATTTTAACAAAGGACTTTTTGGACGTCAAAGCGTCCTCCATTTCCAGGTGTACGCTGCCCCGGCGTCGTCTGCGCCTCATCAGCTGACTGTGCCCGCCGCTCGCGGACCCTTAGGAGGCCGGCAGGGATGGGACGAGGGTGGTGGAGGAAGGTGTCTCCTTCGAAGGGGCGGGGGGGGGGGGTCCCCCTCCGATGAATCGCTTATGCTAACAACTGGGCCAGGGTTGGTTCAGGAGGAGGGGGCGGCGGGGTCATCACCCCCTTCCCCTCCACCGCTGTTTCCATTCGTCCTTCTGCTGCTCAGCCATTTTCACAAGTCCGCAAGGACACGTGGGTGTGTCTGTGTCTGCCTGTTTGTCGTGGCGGTCCTGGTGGGCTGAGCGTCCATGTCACCGTCGGGTTCCCCCAGGACTTAAAATCACCCCTCACCCACCCCCCACCCCCCTGTCTCATTTCGAAGCGAGTAGGACCAGTATTTATTCGCGCCGATTTGCAAGCCTTCCTGCTGCTCTGCCGCTGCTGTTGTGACCCGTAATCACAGCCATCAGATCCGTCATGCGTACATATATCCATTCTCATCCGTAAGCTCGCAACCGAGCACGCAACATTTGTCGAGCGGCCCAGTCAGTGCCTGTCTGAGCTGTGTGCACACGCTACCCCAGAAAAAATCATTTGCCAACAAAAAATAAAAATAAAGATTTTGCTGTCTTAAAGAATTTTTTTGGTCAAAGATCTTCTCTCGTCAAGACTTTCTTTTGCCAAAAACATTTTCTCT
>NW_026267224.1:259936-260462 GCF_000697945.3 Frankliniella occidentalis
GGGGGGGGGATCCCCCTCCGATGAATCGCTTATGCTAACAACTGGGCCAGGGTTGGTTCAGGAGGAGGGGGCGGCGGGGACGAACAGAACATGTGTGTGGCTGCTGCTGCTGCTGCTGCTGCTGTTGCGACTGCATGCCTTGCAAATCGCAAGTGCTGCTGCGTGTATTGCTTGGCTGCTGCTGATGCTGGGGGAGTCCTGTGCTGGCTGTCCTGTCACGCCAGGTGTTACGTCATCAAGGGGGCGACGAGTAGCGTGGTGCAGGGTGCGCTGCCGCTGCGCACAATGCAAGAAACGTGATGCGTGACAACAGTGATGGACCAAGTGTGCAACCGCCCAACGGTTCAAGTATACTCCTATGGAATTGGACACTTCGCATGTATTCAACTTGCAGTAGCACACTTACATTTGTTGAGCAGTTGCACTCTTGGTTTGTCAGTTAACTAGGTCCGTTGTAATAAAAAATATACACAATCACTTGTGACGCTTGCGTTTACAGTAACTGCACGGGAAAATATCTATTTTA
>NW_026267224.1:262965-263976 GCF_000697945.3 Frankliniella occidentalis
GGGGGGAGGGGGGAGGAAAAGGCTCGTATTACTCAGAACGGCCATTTCTTGTTCCGCCCCCACTTTTCCTCCACTCCCACATCCATCTGTGAGATTTTTCACAGCAGGCGCGCGCGCCTCTTGCTTCTGCATCCGTCTCCACCCCCGCCTCCTCCCGTATCACCCCCCTCCCCCCCACCCCGGGCTACAACCTCCGTAGTCGACACTTGCGACGGCGCCGTGCAGACTGCAGAGTACGCTGCTTCAAGTCGTCGTCGTCGACCTCACGGCATGTGTTCGTCTTCTTTCGTTTCTGTCTGAAAAATGGACAGCCCACTTTGCAGCAACCGAGAACGCGGAAACGCATCTGCACTGCTGTCCGCAGCGTCCCACGGACCGTACTGTCGTGGCAAGAAAAATGCCACCGAGATTACAGTGTGGATTAATGGATTCTCGTTAGGCGCGGCCATTCCGAAAATTTACGGTAACGCGAATGAAAATCTCGTTTACGCTTTCGAAATAAAACTCGTGCATGTCTCAGGCGGGATCTCCTGACTTGTTGGCTCTGGCCTGCGGTGGCACTCTTCTTTCGTTTGCTTCTCCGGAATGCAAAGTGCACCGCGGAAACCAAAGTTTATGTATGTAGAAAGTAGCACGATTTAGCTGTGTGAACGAAATTCGCACAAAGGGAGGCTCAAATTGTGTGCTTTCAAATACAAATTAACACTTTTACTCCCTTACGTGATCGAATGGGCGTGCACACACCTACAAGTGTGTGACATTTACACTCTTGCGTTAGTTTTCTTTCGTTTGCCACCGACGGAATGCAAAGTGTGGAGCTTGCGGTGCCGTCGGCCGCGCGCTGCCCCGCCAGCTGGCGCGCGGCTAAGGGGTAGCAGCTGACGCAGCCGCCAATCGCAAGGCGCAATCTCGTGGCCTTTCTCAAGCCGCCTGTGGACTTAACTGACGTTGCTGTCCGTCTAATACCTTACTAGTTAAGGCTGGCTCGTCCCCCCCCCCCCGGTTCCCCCA
>NW_026267224.1:265460-266626 GCF_000697945.3 Frankliniella occidentalis
ACCCCCTCTCCCCCCGCGGGACCATTCGCATGCAGAGCGCGCAGAGAGCTGCACTGCTCGGCGCATGGCGCTGCTGCTCTGCGGGGCGCGGCGCTTGGGGAGGCCGGATAAGACGGCGAGAATGGGGCCGGCTCCTCGTTCGTTTGAGCAGCAGCAGCACCAGCCCCCTCGCCCAGCTGCCGCCGCCGCTGCTGCTTCAGGAAAAATAATAATTTTCGCTTCATTTAAAGGAGGAGAGCATGAGGGGGTGGAGGAGCTGGCGCCGCCCGGGAGGTCCTCGCAGAGCAGAGATATTACTCTGTTTCACACGCCGGCCCCCTATTTGGCCTTGAAGGTGGCTCGGAGTTACCCTGGCGGCCGCCCAGGGGTCACCCTGAGTTCACCCTGCTGCACGGAAAAAAAAGGTTAGCCGTCAACGCGTTTTTTTCGGGTTTGCTGTGGCAACTAACGCTTGTCTCTGACAACTAAGTCTTAGATGCCACAGCAAATTTCTTGGCTGTTACCAAATTAGCCAAGCTATTCGCTCTGACAGCTATTTTTTTTTCCGTATGGGGGTCACCTGAGCGTCACCCTCCTGGCGGTCAACCTGAGCCTGAGAGTCATTCGAGCGGTCACCCCGGTGGTCACCCCGGGAGTCACCCCGGGTGGGGGGGGGGGGGGGGGACCCTGGGATTTTAACTGGGAGTCACTCTACCCTATGGGTCACCCTGTGTGAGTCATCCCCCCACACCCACACCCCTATCCAGTAGAGTGGCTTGCGCTGCTCGGCCTCCAGCCTTCCCGGTCTTCTCCTCAGCAACTTTTGTCCGATACTCTAACGCGAGATTCCCTCCCCCTCCCCCCTGCTTCCGCAGAGCGAGGCGCGTCTACACAGTGCGGAAGTAGGTCGTGGTGGTCGACGCCATGGTCCGGCTCCCTCCCCCCTCCCCCCTCTCCCGTCAATCCCGACGCGATGCGATATATTCGCCTTGCGACTCGCACACGGTCACTTCCCGTCGCCATTCACACGACACCGCCTTTCACACGAACAGGGCAGCCAGGAGCCCAAGAAAAGCAAAAGGGTTATTTAATTACTCTCTCTCTCTCTCTCTCCCTCTCTCCCTCCCTCTCTCTCTCTCTCTTTCTCTCTCTCTCTCTCTCTCTCCCTTTCTCTCTCTCTCTCTCTC
>NW_026267224.1:268076-272357 GCF_000697945.3 Frankliniella occidentalis
CCCTGCCTCCCCTTTCCCCACTCCCTCCCGGCAAACAGTGCGGCTCTGCCCTTGCTCCTCCTAATACTCTCTCTCTCTCTCTCTCTCTCTCTCTCTCTCTTTCTCTCTCTCTCTCTCTCTCTCTCTCTCGCTCTCGCTCTCTCTCGCTCTCTCTCGCTCACTCCCCTCCCTCAACCACCTCCCTTCCTCTCCCTCGCTCTTCCCACACAGCTGACTGACCCCTGCTCTGCTGGCCGAGTGTGTTTCTGGCGGTGTCCCGCTTGACGTCCCGCACCTGTGAAAACACTGAGTGTCCAATCGGCCGGGCCGGGACCCATACCAACACGGCTACCACACCACCACCACCACCACCACCACCACCACCACCACCACCACCACCACCACCACGGCTAGCAGCCACTACCAGCGACCATAGCGCTCTGCACCGTGCTAGTAGGGCACTTATTTCTCTTTGTGACTGTACCTGCAAAGTGCACAGTGGTGTCAAAGTGTTGTTTTTTTCGCGACCAGACTGCAATTAAATTGTTTGCGTCGCGTGACGAGTAGCCCAACTCATTAAGTATTCCCATTCTCGAATTTTCCGACTCGTGCACGATATTTGTAATAAACAGAATTGCAGGCTCAGTACTTTCGTGTTAATTATGAATGAATCTTACGTCCTGAATATTCTTATTTGTCCCATAAAATAGAATTTAGGAGCATATGGTGATATTTTATTTTTGTTGAAAAACAATGAGTGACCAACTTGAATCAAATGAATCACCAATGCGGAGCTCAAACGTTCTCGCCCTCTCTCCCGACCTGACCAACGGCCACCACACGTTTTTTTCTCTTTCGATTATCATTCTTCTCCGCTCGGCTTTCCATTTTGATGCGCTTTGAATTTGCCTCACAAATGGTCCGTCTATGCAGGTAGATGGATTTATTTGGCGCCGGACGAGCAGGCAGAGGTCATCCCGCCGCAAGAGATTGTCGTACCCTTCATACCGGTGCGGTGGCTGTTCGACTATAGTAGACAAAGGCAGAAGAAGTCGCTATAGGGGTTGTAAACCCCCAATAGTTTTGGATTGAAATATTTCCTGCAAAACACTGATATCCGATTTGTGATACTTTTACTGAATGTCTGCGATAACTGGTGGTATTTTGCGATTACCACGCTAAAAGGCATGATAACACCCAAAAATGTGATAAAAGTGCCACGTTATTGTGATAAAATCATCACAAAAACTGTAATAGAAAGTTATTGAATAATTTTTGTGATGATTCTATCACAATAATGTGATACTCTTATCACAGTTTTGAGGGTTATCATGCCCTGTGTGGGAATCGCAAAACACCAGTTATCGCATGGTTTTGTGTTAAAGTAAGTATCGCAAAACCAGCTTCAGTGTATGGAAATAAAATTTCTCTGTTGAAAAATAGAATTTTTTTGAATTTCTTGAAAAATATTACAAATTAATAAAAGTTATACAATTTGGAAAATTAAAAATCAAAATCCTAACAAGTAAGAGAGTGAACGGCGAAACGAACGCGGACGTCGACGCCGCCGACCAATCACTCTAAGGCAGCGCCCAGTTTATCATCACCTCATTCAAGTCGGTCAGCTGATCGTGTGCGTCCGCCGCTGCTGCACCACAACTCGTCGCGTGCTATCTGCACTAATCCATTCCCAAAACACTTCCCCCTCCCCCCTCAGGTTGCAGGCGGCACCACAGTCGCAGTGGTGGCCCCCTCCGCACAGCAGAGCCCGTTGGCGCTAGGCAAGCTATGCAGCACGGTGTACTCTACACCGTGCTAGGCAGGCCGCGACTGTGACTCGGCCACAGCTATCTCTGCCACATACTGTCCACTGCAGCGTACTGACTGTCGGCCAGGAATAGTCGGGCCCCTGTTGTCGGGGCTTCTCAGAGTCCCCACTCACAGCCCGCCGCGCCCGATGTGGAAGCGTTCGTCACAAATACCACATATTTGCCGCGTAGTCGCACTCCTGCGAAACATGTTTGCGTACTCTTTTGTAAGCGAAAATCGTAGCAAAGAACGAAAGTGAATTTGTATTGTTGTCCCACGCCCAATAACGACACTGAAGAAAACCCCAGTGTGTGAATGTCGTACAGTTGTAGGTGTGGCAATGCCAGTTCGTACACAAGGGGGTAAAGGTGTGATTTTCCCTTCGAGATTCACACACCTGTGCCTCCATGTGTACGAATGTCGTTTACACACCTGCACTTAATTGTGCGACATCCACAAAACGGGTTCGCCGTAGGAACTGACTCTTGTCTCTGACTACCAACTCTTAGGTGCCAATGCGAATTTCTTGACTATCACAAAATTTTCGCCCTGACAAGTAAGCTTTGTTTGACGCGTGATGGGTTTCCAGTGCCTATCGGCTTCCACACAGGCTATCGCCGGAGAAGTGTCGAGAATAGAGTCCGGACGCAAACACCACACACCGCGGCGCACCATCGCACCGCGGCGCCACGGGCCCGAGCAGTCAATACAATAATCACACATCTGATAGATTAGGGCCCGGCCAGGGCGTCCTGCGGCCATCTGCCATCTGCCGCCTCGGGGAGGGGGGCATCAGTATTTGCAGCCCTATCAGGACATCACCGCGAAGGCCCCCCTCGGCCCCCTTCCCCTTCTCTCACGTCCCTCACTGACCAGTTGTGTCGTCGGTGTGTTGCAGACCGCGCGTCCTCCGCCGCTGAGTCGCGCCCGCAGCAGACGGACGGCCGCCCGCCGTTGACGGCCACCTCGTCCTTCGCGCGGCCACCACACCGCCTCATCCTCGTCGTCCTCGTCGTCGTCCTCCTCCTCCCGGCCCCGGGATGTCGTCCTTCATCAACAGCATCCTCTCGCACGAGGGCGTGAACGCGACGGTGGCGCTGGCCCGGCGCAAGAGCAGCAGCGTGACCAACACCGTGAGCCACGTCTTCGGCAAGGACGGCGATGGCAAGGACAGCCAGCAGCAGCAGCAGCACCTGAACGGCGGCGCCCTGGTCAAGAGCAGCCACCACGCGCCCCCGCCCGGTGGCGGCTCCCCGCAGCACCTGGGGCCGTCGCCGGCCTCGCCCGCCCACCGCCGCCCGCTGCGCCTCAAGAATGTCGCCACGCACGCCGAGGCCTTCGACACGCTGCACTTCAAGACCATGCAGGTGAGTGACGGCTCAGCACGGGACGTGAACGCAGGCGGGGAAATGAGTAAGAACTTGCGTAATACCTAGGTATTACGCGCAAAAACGCGTAATGTGATACCGAAAATTAGGAATATGTGCGCTCAAATGGAAGAATTTTGGTCGCAAATGCCAGTGTACCACCGGCGTAATTCTGCGTAATACACGTAATATGTAATAGACTGTATACAAAAATTCCGAGTGTAAACCCCCTCTGGGAAAATATTTTGTTTTCTGGAGAGGTTTGCTTGCTTTTTTGACAGTTTTAGCTGAAGCCTATACCTGTTCGGCGTTCCCTTTGAGGATCTCTGTGTTGTCCACTCGTGAAATGTTTTTTTTTTTTTTTTTTTTTGACGACGGGGTTTTAACTTTGAGGAAGGAAAAGTCGTTGGCGTAATGTTATTGGTGCTGTGTGCTGGCGGGTTGGGTGAACTTCCGGGATATGATGCCGGCGAGACTCCCCGCGCGACAGACACGTATTACCCACGCCCCGTGCACGCTCACATGTCGATTCACATTCAATTCCGATGAAAAAAGACTCGCGCGCAGTGCGGACGCGCGCGGACAGTTCGGGCGCATTCGGGGCGGGGCCCGCGCTATCTGACTCAGAGATAAACGCGAGTGTGTGTGTGCGGATGTGTGCGTGTGTGTGTCAGTTTTGTCAAAGTGCGAGCCGAGAAGGAAGCAGCCAGGCTATATGGCGAATAAAGATAGGTCGCTGGCTGCTTCTGAAGAGCTCCCCGCCCTGCGACATTTGAAACGGCGTCGCGCCTCCCACGACGACATTATGTGTGGTGTCGCCGCGTGTCGCGCTCATATAATGCTGTTGACCTGGAGGTGACGCACCGGGGGAAATAATAATAATAATAAAAAGGGATCCGCACACCACAAGGAGGAGAGAGAGGGCCTCTCTGCTCCGCGCTTCTTGTTGGAGCAGCGAGAAGGGAGTCATATAAGTCATATGAGGCTATGCCGTGCGGGCCGCGCCTCCGTCTACATCGCGACACTGGAGGCTGCACCTCCACACGTCGTCCCACGCCTGCTGGGCTGCCTCGCCACTGTTCCTTATGAAAAGAGGGCGGTGGTTGGGGGGGAAGGGGGAGGGAGG
>NW_026267224.1:272622-274142 GCF_000697945.3 Frankliniella occidentalis
CATTCGGTGTGCGTGAAACTATCTCTGATGAACAAATTTAAACATTTTCTGTCCACCGTGTACCTCTACCAGAAAATAATACTTTAGGGCAGCGCAAAAGACTCGCATTTTCTTGCAGTGCGTGCGGCCGTGCGCATCCCATCCGCCCTCTCTCTCTCTCTCCCCCCTGTTCCTTGTTCCGCCCCTTACGCCCTTTTTACGGCACCACAAAACGGCTCGCGGGACGGATGTAGATCGGCCCATTCGAGGCAGCGCATGGCCCGGGCCGATCAGATCCGACCCGGAGAGAGAGGGGTGTTCCGCCCCCGCCCCCGCCGCGCCCCGTCGCGCCCCGCGTCGCCTGTCTCCCGAGCGATGTTCGACGTGTTCCTCCACGGCGCTGAAAACTTGGACCGAACCCTTCCGCTCGTTCTCTCTCGCTCTCTCTTTCTCGTTCTCTCTTACTCTCTCTTGCTAGGTCTCTCTTGCTCTCTCTTGCTCGTTCTCTCTCGCTCTCTCTTGCTCGTTCTCTCTCTCTCCACAACATTCGGCAGCTACTAATGTACAGCCATAAGTCTCTTTAGTCTTCTTGTACAAGTTACAATAAATAGTTATTAAGTAATTATCAATTATCTCTTAATCAATCAATCAATCAATGAATCAATCAATAATCAATCAATCAATCAATCAATCAATCAATCAATCAATCAATCTCACTCGCTCTTGCTCTTTCTCGCCTTCTCTCGCTCGCTCTCCACGCGAATAATCATTTCGGCAAGAAAATTGTTCCATTTCTGATCGTCTGTGCACTTTCATGACCCCTGCTGCCTGACCGCTGTCCGCCGCTCGTCTGCGTCTGGCTGTCCGCCATGTGATGTTGCCGCCGCCGCCGCTGTCCATCCGGCTAATTGAAACGTGAGCCACACTCCGCCGCGTCGACGCTGGACGGCGGGGCCGAACCGCGCGGGAGGATGCGATGCGAAATTAATTTGCGCGTTTCACAAGAACACACGCGGAACACCGCGCCGCCCCTGCCGCCAGCGGCCGTCGGCGTGCTAAAATACAGACTGCGCGCGGTGGACGGTGCTGGAAGAAAAGGGGCCCGTGTGCGAAAATGCCGCTTAGTCACACGTTAATTTTGTTTCATTTCAGTACAATTATGCACTTTTAAATATAGAAAACTCGGCACTCCAAAAACCAGGCGCATTCCGTGGCGTCGCGGATCGCACCAGCACTATACTTATACCGCCCTTCGCTTTCACGCCCGACGTTATTGTTGTTTCGTATGCAAAGGGCCCGCCCCGCCGTGAGCGGGGTGTCGGGTCGGGCCTGCCGCACACGCACGGGGCAGCAGCAGGGCGCCAGGCCGAGTCACTCGTATCGAGTGTAAAACTGAAAATAGCCGTCTCACGCTAGGAGGCAGAGGCGGGCGCGGGCAAGCTGGCATTCGTACGGCTGCTCAGCCGCCGCCGCGTGCGCCCCGACCTGCCCGGATTTCCGTCAACCCGTTGGGTCCCTTTCACTTTGCCCCGCCCCGCCCT
>NW_026267224.1:274192-275392 GCF_000697945.3 Frankliniella occidentalis
CCCCACCCCACCCTGCAGATGTTTAATGGAGTCCTTTGCGTGCAGCTAAGCGGTTGTGCCGCCCGCACCCCTCTCACCCTGCTCCCCTGCTCGTCATTTCGTGACAGTCCCTTATAAGCTCACCTGCTGCTGCTGTTGCTCGCTTGTTCCCCGCAGTGTTGCAAACAGTAGCCACACTGGAAACGCAAGTGTGAATGTCGCGCACTTGTTGTAGGTGTGTGAGTGCCTATAATTCGTACATTCACGGGAGTAAAATGTGTGAATTTTCTTTTTCGAAATGTATACAGTCACTTGTGCATCCATGGGCACAAATGGCGTCGACACACCTACAGGTGAGCGACATTCACACACTTGCATTTCGTGTGCAACATTCTCACACTTGGGTTTTCGGTGAAAATAGAGGCAAAGGCGACCCACGAACGCAACTTTAGTGAAGCGTACCTACTAAGGATAGTCGATAAAGAACGCCCGTTTCCCTCAGATTCGTTCGAAAAATTGCGAGAGCTCCTCAGCGCCTGCGAAACTTGGGGTAGGCCACCCCGCTGCACACGCATGCGTCGCAGGCGATAAGTTGCCTACCCATCAGGCGCTATGAGAGCTAGAGGGGCGTTGATTCAGCCCGCTCCACACGCATCTATTATGTGTGTCATGGAGGCAAGTTCTTGCCTACACTGTAAATCCGGGGTGTCCAACAACTGTGCGACAAAAGGTGCCCGACGCTAAAACCTGTGCAACTTAAGTCGCACAGCTGCTGGACACATTTTGGTTTGGCACCCTTTTCCCTGCACAAGGTTCCAGGCCAAGCCTAGGTAGGGTGTCTTGTTGTTGGACACCTCTTGCTTGGGCCCCTCTGCAGGGAAAGGGCGCCAAACTTCAAGGCGTCCAGCAGCTGTGCGACTTAAGTTGCACAGGTTTTAGCGCCGGGCACCTTTTGTCGCACAGTTGCTGGACACCCCGGATTTACAGTGTACCTACTTAGTATAGCCCTGGCGAATAATCCTGCAACCGTAAGAATTTTTTTTTTTTTTTTGCCTACTTGGTTGGCAACACTCCTGCCTCGCCCATTCACTTGCGGCTATGGCGGCGGGGATAGACAAGGAGTGAATGGGCGTGGCGCCGCACGAGGGGGATCGGGATTCAATAAGATCCCCTAAAGTGGCTCTGCTATGAGCGTTTACGACGCACTAGCCCCCCCCCCCC
>NW_026267224.1:276107-278654 GCF_000697945.3 Frankliniella occidentalis
GGGTGGGCGCGTGTCTCGGCGATAGCGCCACGGCGCCCCCACACACAGCGCACACCTGGCTTGGTCGCGGGCTGCTTTGCGGTCTCCGCCGCACCGCATAGCGGTCGGGTCGCTGCGGCCGCCGCGCCTCAGCAGACCGGGCTTATCCGCGCAGCGCAGCGCCGCGAGCGCAGCGGAGTGGAGTGGCGTGGCGTAGTGAAGCGTGGCGTGGCGTGGCGTAGCGTAGCGTGGCAACCGAAACAAGTCATTACTCCGCTCGACAGTATGTCCCGCCCGCCTCGCCGCCCGGTTTGGTTGACTTATCACTATACTCTGGAAAACTTTTAATTCCGTAATCTGCCGTCGACGCGCGGCTTTTCCGCATAAATTATTGAGGCCTTTTTCGGACATACGGTATTTGAAAAAAAAAACGAACGAAAAGTAAAACAAAAAAATAAACAAAACTAAAAACGGTTTTGTTTTTTTAAATTTACAAGATTGGTGTTGTAAATTTATGACAGCTTGTTCTTGCTCGTCGAAGGAAAATCAAGGCAATACGTAGTGTCTCAGAAAATGTCTATTCTTACCATTTTGAAGCGTAACGTTTCATCACAATCCAAGGAGAACTTTACCGTTTAAAGGCAAAGAAAACAGTTATATTAATCCTGATGTGCACGACAAAACTGTGCTCAACCTATAATGCGTGGCAAACCATACTCCTTGCACTTTTTCTGCAGCGTGCGATTTCCCTATTTTGTCGCTTCACATTTGATAAAACCATCTCACACTCGGTGGGGCGTAGAGTTTTGGCAGCGGGACAAACTTTGCAGTGTCGTGCCCATACACCCTTTATCATGTGCCGACTGAGCTCCTCATACAACCCTCTTGGAATGACATCCGGCCCCGTCCCCTCCTGCTACCGCGCTCCCGGTGGAAGCCCTAGCAGAGAGGTGCTGGTCTTGGGGATGGGGGGCGTGGCGTGGCTTGGCGTAGCGTAGCCTGGCGCACAGAGGTCCAGGTCCAAATCAACATGGAGGAGGCTCTGGGCCGGGCGGCCCGTCCCAGCCAAGGCGGCCGGAGCAGATTGCCATCAGATTAGGCGTTAATCTAATCTCTAAATAGTCGGAGGGGGTCCTTCCGTTCCGATCCTGTTTGCCTGCGCCAGGTCCGTCCTGCTGACCTCCACTACTTCCTGTGCAGGGGATCTCGGCAGAGAGGCCCAAAACAGCCACCTTCCGCAAGCCAGAGGCCGCCAGGGGCCGACGGAGGAGGCCGAGTTGAGATCCTAGTTTGCTTTTTGAGAGTTTCGACGTGGATGCTTATCAAAATGCAAACATGTGCCGTTCTTGTCAGCGCGCTGACTCGGCTCTAAAGGGCACAATGGAGCAAACAAAATAGAAGGGGTCGTAGGACAGGCCCAGTCGGAGCGTGACAATATATACTGTATTGCATTTTATTTTACGCACTCATCCTTTTATTTGAAGCCTCCTCTTTTACGATACTTTTTATAGACCGTATTGTTTCACCATACATTCATTTGCACCGCAAGTTTCGAAAAATAGAACGCACACGCCGATATTCGAGGAAGCTTCGCGAAAAGGTGCTGTTGAGTCGGCCGCATTTGTCCCCACGGCGCACGGGTAGTTTTTATATTGTTTACTTTTCACAGTGTATCCTCCCCCCCACATTTATTGCATTTTCGCGCGCCTTGTGCCGCCGCCGCCGTCTCTTTTGCTAATTAACGATGATGGTAATGACCCAGGCCGGAGAGTGAGCGACGGGACCCCGCCGCCGGGAGGACCCCGCGAAGGACGCGGCCGACGGGATTTCGTTAAAGTTTATTATAGTTCGAAAGGGCGCGGCGCGTCGGGTTTGTCACAGGTTCGAATATCGGCGGTGGTGGCCTCTCTGACCTTCCTCCCACTCTCTCTTCCCCCTTCTTTCCCCCTCGCCAGCTCCTTTTCCCCCTGCTCCCCCCCTCTCTTGTCACGCGTCCCCCCCGGACCTGTTGAGTTGACTGACTTTCCTCTTCCCGTGCAGTTGCCGTGCCGGAACCTCCCTAGTGGAAGGATCTCCTCGGGAATAAGGATCCCTTGCTCGTTTAACTTCATGGTAACACTGCTGCAACTTTCGTTGGACTTTGTAGCTGTTGTATTAAAATCAATTTTCCATCACATCGTCACTTGAAAATCAAAGGATTACACGTCGATGAGTAACACGAGGGAAACCCGTATCAATGGCTTTTTAAGGTAGAGGGAAAATAACGCGTGTTGTAGAGTTTCCCATAGTTTGTCCCTTTGGAACTCTACAGGGAGGAGTGTCCGAGGATGGAAAACATCCCCTCGAAGCCATTATGTGCAGGCCTCTCTGCGGGCGCGTGGTATGAAATCTCCCGGAAAATCTCCGAAAGGAAAGCAGCCCGAACGTTATTATTCTTATTAAGACCGCTGGCGCAGGCGCGACTGGTGGTGGAAGTGGTGGCGGGGCGACTTTGGGGTCTATACGACGGCAAGCCCAGCCCATCGTCGCCACCAACTTGGCCGCTAAGCTGGCGTTGTGGCGGGGCGG
>NW_026267224.1:283579-288380 GCF_000697945.3 Frankliniella occidentalis
TCTCTCTCTCTTTCTTTCTCCCCCCCTCTCTCTCTCTGTCTTGCTCCCGCTCTCTCTTTACCGCCCACGCTCATCCCTCCCGGCTAGACAGGGTTGGCTGCTCGCCAGCGGGCTGATAGGCTACACGGCCCGTTCTTCCCCCGCAAACGCCTCGCCCCCACCGCCCCGCGCCGACCTCACCTCACGCCTATCTTCCCCTCTTTTTTGCCGAGCCTAGAAAACTTTTCGCGCGCGCGCGACGTCCGTATCTCGGCCAGAGAAGTATTAAAACAAAGCTTTGGAGCCAAACCCCTCTGCTACGTCGTGCTGGATGGCCGCGCCGCGACCTCTCCCCCCGCCTCGTCTTCTGTTTTCGTTTCTGACCGATACGTTTCTCATCCCCGGTTGTTTACAGTGGCCCTCCTCTCCTACTCTGATGTCATTTGCTCGGCGAGCAAATTGTCTCTGAATTAGTAAAGGAGCCGCGCCGGGCGGGGTGCGCTGAGCTGCGCTGTGCCCGGCGGCGGCCCACAGGGCGCGGTGGTGACCGGAAAGCACGACCGCCCGTGCCGAGGGGGCGTGCATTTAAAATAAAGCGCGCCAAACCGTGGCGCGAAATTTTTCATCTCTCTTATGTGGTCCACCGTTTAAGTTAATCGCCTCTTGATTCATAGAGATGAATACTTCACAAAAAATAAGAAAAAGAAAGAACCGCAGCACGGCCCTTCATTAAAATTTTTGTGTTCACTGAAAACAGCGTAATAACGCATGTTATCACTAGATGATAACGCGGTACACATTTCAGTTTTTGTGGAATATTTTCCAAACGAGCTCTGAGATTTAGTTTTCGAAAGCACCATCGGATTTCCCGCGGAATTTCCGATCAAACAACCCTACATGTGATAGGGTTCGAAGTTCAAATATTAATACGGAATAAGACGTATTCTTAGAGAACCTTTGTCCAGGACCCTATCACATGTAGGCTCGTTTGATCGAAAATTTTACGGGAAATTCAATAGTGCTTTCAAAAATTAAATTTCAACGCTCGTTTAGAAAATATTCCACAAAAACTGAAATGTGCACCGCGTTATCATCTAGTGATAACATGCGTTATTACGCTGTTTTCAGTATAGGGGATGATATGTGTTTGATAGCCCACGCTGAATGGTATCTTTTTAACTGATACTATACACTTTTAATACCGTGGTTGCCTTGCTTGCCAAATTTTGGCAGTTCAACAGTTATTATTCATCCAACGTCCACCCCACACGGCAGCAGAAAATGAGAAGAAATTCTCATTTTTGCCTCCCGCAAAAACCCACTTCAAGCTGCTCTGATGTTGCTGTTGTTGTTATTGTTTTTTCTCTGTATTCAGCCGCACCTTTGACACATGAATAATGTGTCGGTCGAGCATGCTGACCCACACGCGGCGGCCATTACCGGCTCGCTTAGCATTTTGATTGGTCAGACCCGCGCGCGATTGAATTCATTGAGTGTGTATGGGAGCGGTACACAAGTAAATACAATATGCAAAATTATAAAACATGACGTGTCGAAGTTTTTTGCATCTTTAAAAAATCGCTATCACAAAAAAAAACGGGACTGTGATAAGAAACTGTGGATCGGGAAGGTAGAATTTCGGATCGGACGGAGCGTCGACGACGCCTCGGCACCCAGCTCCTCAGTCTCTCTGACAGGTGGGATCCTCTGGCACTCTCTTTGGCATATCACTCTCTCTCACTCCTTTCCCTCGCGCAGGTTGAGATAGAGGTAACCACGAGATCCGTCACCAGCTAGAGAGAGAGAGATAGAGAGAGAGGCAGCAAGAGAGAGAAAAGAGATAAAAAAGAGTGAGAGGGGAAGGTCCTTACTCCAGAATCGCGTCAGGGGTTGTAAGGGGAGAGAGGTGTCCACGAGCGGGACTCTGCGGCACCTCACCTCTCCTGGACGGGCGGGGCGGGGCGGGGCGCGGAGGCTCCTTTCGCGAGACGGAGACATCTGTTTTATTCCCCACTCTCCCCAATCTATCACAGACCGCCTCGGCCGTCCTCGGCACCACCCGATTAATCTTCCCTCTTCTTATTTCTGCCTCTCTGTCTATGTGTGTGTGGGTGTGCGTGGGTATAGGGATTTGAATATTCTGCAGATGACCATGGTTCGGTCCTTTTGGGAAACGTTTTAAGAAATTTTTGGTTAAATCTTTTAATATTTTTCTGAAAAGTTTCAATTTGTCAAATTTTTTCCGGATATATTTCAACTTTTTCCAATTTTTTCTGGAAAAATCTCAAATTTTTCCGTTAAAAAACTTATCGGACTTTTGCAGAATTGGAAATTCCGCAATCCCTGTCGGTGTGTGCGCGCAGTGACACACACTTTGCTAGCGGATGCACACCCTCCTCCAACCCCCTGCTCTGTTGCTCACCCTTACTCGCCTTCTTAAGGGGTGCCTTACATATTCATACGCCTCATAACGTCTTAACTACGCTCGCTAACCCGTGCGCAGAGTTCGTCGGCCGTCGGCGTCCCGCCATGCTCCCCCTTTCCAGCCACCTTCTCACAGGCGCGGTATGGGCCTCGCGGCTGCATCTGCAAACTCTAGAACCGTTGCCCATATTTTCTTCGCAATTACTCATACTCGCGAACATGCATCAAGACCATAGAGACCAGTCATCATTCGGCCCGTCTTTGTTATTCTTTATCTGCCCAATCACTATCTGCCTCGTCCTCGTGCACCGTACGGCGGGCGCGCCCTGCGCGTATTCACTTCTCTAGATTAAGCGTCCCGAGACCGACTGCTCCTAGTCGGCCCGGCACGGCAGGCAAATCCCGCACTTGAGTGTGGTGGGCGTTGGCGGGACGTTAGCAGGGTGGGGCAAGTCGGGGTAGGGCAGAGTGGCGGGGCGGGGCAGAGCAGGGCAGGGCGGGGCAGGGCGGGGCAAAGCAGGGCGGGACGGGGCAGGGCAGGGCGGGGTGGGGCAGGGTGAAGCCCGCTCACCGCGATTTGTTGCCCCGACTGAGAAAGGCGTCACCTGCCGGCAATCGGAACAGCGCTATCCGTCTGCCGGGCCCTCCAGCCGGTCTGCCCTTATTACCTGAGCAGCACTTCCTCTCTCTCTCTCTCTCTCTCTCTCTCTCTCTCTCTCTCTCTCTCTCTCTCTCTCTCTCTCTCTCTCTCCCTCTCTCTCCCTCTCTCCCTCTCCCTTTCTCCCTCTCTCCCTCTCTCCCTCTCTCCCTCTCTCCCTCTCTCCCTTTCCTCTCACCCCCTCTCCCGCCTCTCCCGCCTCTCTTTGCCATTGTAAAACCGTGTACATCCCTGTCTCTCTCCCCAACCCTTCCCCGCGTGCTGGCTGGTTGGCGCGGCGCGTGGGCAGCGATTCGAGAAGTGCGCGCGAGTTGTTGTTGTTGTTGTTGTCTGCTGCTGCTGCTGCTGCTGCTGCTGCTGCTGCTGCTGCTGCTGCTGCTGCTGCTGCTGGCTGAGTGAATTACGCCGCCTTCTATAGTCTCGCGTCCCTGCACGGGGGGGCCCGCCACGATGAAACTCTTTCGGTGATTACTCTGCAAGACGAGCCGCCGCCGCCGTGCTGCCGCGCGGGCTTCCTCTAAGCGAGAGATGAGCGCGCGCTTTTTGAAAAACATATAAACGATTTTTTTTTTTTGCACGTGTTGTGTAATGCCTTTTGAGAAAGTTTTGCTCTCGTTACCCACCACCACCACCCCACCTTTATTGTGCGCCCCGGTGTTGCGGATGAAAGTCGGCGGCCCGGGCCGCATTAATTGCTTATCGCATGTCTTGATGGGATGCAAATTCTCTCTGCCCCATCCTCTCTCTCTCTCTCTCTCTCTCTCTCACTCTCACTCTCTCTCTCACTCTCTCTCTCTCTCTCTCTCACTCGCTCGCTTGCTCTCTCCCTCTCGCTCGCTCGCTCTCTTTCTGTCACATACTCGCACACACTAACACACCCCGATATGCTGGGCCTGGCCTGGCCGGCAGGCTGCAGGGCTGCAGCACCGCGCTGGCCAGCTCCGCCGCTCCGCCACCATCACCACGCACGAGGCCCCAGGGACAGATTAGGCCGGCGGGGGTGGCGGTGCGGGCGATACGAGATTAGTCCCCACCCCCTCACCCCTCGCCACCATGGGGGCTCACACTGTCTGACACGCCCCGCCCTGCTCTCTGCCCTTGCAGTGGTCCAAGGTGCACTGCGTCAAGTGCTTCACGGTGCTGCAGAACCTCATGAGCATGAGCGACAACTACAAGAGCTACCGCTCCACCCTGGCGGCCGCCATCAAGCGCTCCAAGCAGCAGAACGTGGCGGCCCAGGTGCCGGGCGCGCAGCAGCAGCCCGAGGCCTCCAACGACTACATCGTCGTGCCCTTCTTCTACCTGCTCGTCAAGGACCTGCACTTCCTGAACGTGGGCTGTGCCGACAGGTGGGTACTTTCGGCGTGTGCCCGGCGTGACACTTTTGACGGTTGTGACATGTTTTGACGACAGTGACAGCTTTGACGATACAGTAGTGACACGTGACGATATAGTGACACATTGTGACGATAAGAGAACTTGTCGTGTGAGAGCCGAGGGACACATGTCACACAGTCCTGAGCAATGTGCCTTGATGTGTTGCAGGCTACCCAACGGCCATGTCAATTTCGAGAAGTTTTGGCAACTGGCCAAGCAGGTCACCGAGTTCATCGCTTGGAAGCAGGCTGTCTGCCCGTTCCCCAAGAACTCAGACGTTATCATGTACCTGCAGACCAGCCCGCTGCTCTCGGAAGATGGTAGGTTTCGTCTTGAATAATTTTAAAAATATCAACATTTTTC
>NW_026267224.1:293085-296663 GCF_000697945.3 Frankliniella occidentalis
CTCTCGCTCTCTCTCGCTCTCTCTCGCTCTCTCTCGCTCTCTCTCGCTCTCTCTCGCTCTCTCTCTCTCCCTCCCTCCCTCCCTCCCTCCCTTCCCGGCCTACACCCCCGCCTGTCCGCCAGCAGCGTCTGTCTTTGCATTCCAATCGCTTTTCTCCTCACAGATTGCACGGTGGTTCGGTTCGTGACGGGCACTGCTAAACAGCAGGGCGTGCCTCTTTCTGCCCCGGAGCAGCAGGCCTGGCGGGGGGAGGGGGGGGGGGAGGCTGAGGGGTAGTTAGTTGAGCAACTGTTTGCCTGCTGCTGCTGCTGCCGCCGCCACCGCCGCTGCCGGCCGGGCCTGCTGCCCCTTTGCTCCGCACACCATTTTCGCGCGTCGTTGGCAAAAGAAAATATGCGCTTGAAAGAAAAAGCGAAAAATAATAATTATGAACTCGCGTGATAGATTGATTTTCTCCGTTATTCGTCTCGGTCGGTTTCTCCTTATTATTACGTTGGTGATAGTGATGGCGATGAGGGGCATAGAGCGCGACGTCCACCGCCTTTGACGGACGAGATGCGGCGAGTGTGAAAAAGAAAAGAAAAAGTGTTTGTGTTCTGCGGGATATGCTGTGAAAGAGAGGAGAGAGAGAGTGTGCCTTTCGTGGTGATAGCATTCAAGTGGCGTGTGAGCGAGAAAATAGAGAAAGAGAGAGAGAGAGAGAGAGAGAGTGAGAGAGAGAGGGGGGGGGGGAGATGCTACCTCCTCAATGGTGCGCCCTGCCTCCTGGCGTCTGTCCCTTCTAGTGTGAGGGAGGCGTGGTGCAGCCGCCGCCCTTGTATTGCCGGAGATGGTGTTGTGTGCTCGCCGCGCGAGAATCCGCTTAGGCCATTATCAGATTGGCACAAACCGGCGGCAAACGCGTTGACGGATGGGGAGGCGCGGCGTGGCGTGGCGTGGCGTGGCCGGGCGGGGTTCACCAGATCGAGAGGCAATAACTGGAAGTGAGTCCCCGTGTGCGGTGCGGCCGCTGTGCGCTCCGCTCCCCTGGAGCTTCCGCCCCGCCCCGCGCCCGCTCGGCCGGGCCGGCCGGGCGCCTGTGAGGCGTGCAGACCCGCGGCGCGTCCCCGTGCCACGGGCCTGCCTACCCTGCGGCTCGCAGGCGCTCCCCGTCATGTGGCGCTCCGTCAATGGCCTGTCTGTTCTTTACACGTGCCATACATATACAAAGTATATTTTTGCATAGTAGTATACCTGTAGTAAGTAGCCCTCGTAATCACGGTGGACAGTATGTTATACATTTACGACAGCCCATTCTTTGTTCGTCAATGAATTTTTCAGATAGTGCTTGTAATTTTGCAAGTCAAATAAGGTGTGCTTTGACCATCAGACACATCGTGGAAAGTCGTGGAAAGAAATTTTCCTGTAACCATTACAAGAATTTCTCAAAGTGACAAACCAATGAAATTTTCGATATCAAATTAATTTGTTTGTTTAAAAAAAAAATAACGTTCCTGCGGTCAGATTTTTTTATTTGTTTTTGTTTTTTTGTCTGCTGAGTGTGTTGTGGCTGTTTACGATGACGGCGTGCCCTGAGCCCCACGCGCGCGCCGGTCGTGACAACTGAACTGTATTCCCCTGGTCTGTCCTGACGTCCTTACCGCCCCTTTCGTACCCCCTCCCCTTCCAATCCCCTGCCTCTTTTCCTCCCCTAAAGCACGGTCCTATCACGTGCGCCCGATTTGGCCGTAAGAATGGTGGTGCGGACGTGGAGCCGCCGCCGCCGCCGCTGCTGGACGGACCCGCGGGGCGTGGTGAGGCGTGGCGGGGCGTGGCGGGGCGTGGCGGGGCGTGGCGGGGTGCGGCGGTGCCGGGCGGGGTGCGGCTCGCGCCGGCCGCACCGGGACCGGGGAGGAAGGAAATTGTTGTGTGCGGAGAGTTATTCCCAAACAGGCCGTTGCGGCCGCGGCGCGCGTCCAACTTGCTGCTCCATCCCCCGCACTCGGCCAGGTGGGCGGCGTGGTACTTATCGTGTACACAGCCAACGCCACGCTCTATAATGCGTAAATGTACACTCTAAACCCTTATGCATTTTATTGTGTATAGGCATGCAGAATGTCATGTAGCCATAAGTAGGCACAACTTTTCGCATAATTATGTAGATGTGTCTAAAATAACACACATTGGCCAACAAAAAATTGCGCAAAATCGCAGCTTCATATCGCGAGGGATGTAATAAGTAGCCTAGAAGGATTAAAAGATAATGACCTTCTACGTGTTAAATTACTATGATACCTGAAGGGTGAGCTTCGAGCGTTCTATACCTTTTCCTCGAAACCCTTGTTACTCCCGTGAGGTATACGAAAGGTACGAGGACTGACTGTGCGGGCGGTCCCAGGCCTCGCCATTAACGGCCGACAAGTCCCGAGGTGGGCGGCGGGAAAAACAAAAGCGAGATGAAGAAACACAACAAGATGATGAGGGGCTGCTCTCCCCCTCGAGGTTCGGCCGCGCGCTGCTGTCCGGGCATCATTTCCTCCCCTACTCTAACCGGTTCGACTGGCGGGTGGCCCACTGGCATTAAAAATACTGGAAAATCGAAAGGTTTCAAGAGTTTAATGCCTTTTACACAGACATTAACTGGCAAATGCACCTACTTTTAGGCCTTATTCTCTAGCTTCCAAGCATCTTTAAAAAGGCGTATCAACTCTAATGTGGGTGTGACTAAACTCCTTTGTTCAGTTAATTTCAGTAAAGGGAAGTAGGCAAGTTTGTAATTTTCGTATTTTTTTTCCTTAAAAAATCTGTTTGAGATACTTTTTTTGTAAACGCCTACCCCCTTGTGATCGGAATGGAACGAAGTGCGCGCCTGGCCTTCTGCTCGATGCCACAGACACACAAGCGTGCGCCTCAAGCCCCACTAACTTTCAATTTTCCCGGCCATGAGCCGTGAGAGACACCCCCGCGCCCCCGTTCAGGGCGGATGGTGGCGAACGTACCGGTATACCGCTGCCAGCTGCAAGAGAGTTCATTTTTCAAAAAGCAGTAGAATCAGCTCGCAATATTTTATTTTTGTTCTCGGCCAAGAAGAAATGATACACCCTCTTTTTTACTGTTTGGGAAAATTTTACCATAGTGGCTCAATACTTTTACACCTATCTTTAAACTAAAATTCGCACGGGCCTGCCGAGAAAAGTACTGCGCCTCGTCAAACTGACGTGTATCGGACCCGTCGGCCGTCGGCGCAGCTCTCCGCGTAGAATTGGTTGGCCGCTGCAGCGCTGCACTCCCGATCCCATCACGCAAATCTGGATCCGAATCATTATTAGCAATCCCCTTCTCGTTCCGGCCCCTCTTGCTTCCGCGGTGGAACACCCGTCTCTCTCTCTCTCTCTCTCTCTCTCTCTCTCTCTCTCTCTCTCTCTCTCTCTCTCTCTCTTTGATTTGCTGATTCGTCAGAAAGCCTTGGCCGAAACACGCTCTGTATGGGGGATCGGGGCGCAGCAGCAGCAGCAGTCTATCGGTGAAAGAAGAGGCAAAAACAGACAGACAGTTGAAGCGACCGAAGTGAGGAGGAGGAGGAGGAGGAGGAGGAGGAG
>NW_026267224.1:296928-297321 GCF_000697945.3 Frankliniella occidentalis
CAGGCGTGGGCAGATTTAAAAACTTTCTCCCTCGTGTGTAGTCGTTGCGGGGGCAGCCCGACGGGACGAACGGGCCTCTAGAGCTTGTTTGATGACAATCCCTCTGCCGACCAAACCCCCACTGCGCCGCCGGTCGAACACGCGGGGGAGAGAGAGAGTAAGGGGGTCAGCTCGAATCCCATCCAAACTTTGCGGGCGTACGACGTGTCTATCGTCTGGAGGCTGGGATCCACACCGACCTGGCTAAGGCCGGTCAGCCAGGGCTGGCGGGCTGGCCGGAGCCGGAGGGCGGTTAGGGGCGCGCACTGTTATTCAAGTAGGTTGAATACTCATCCAAATTCGGCACTTTGGGTGTGTTTTCATCCCTCAGGTGTGAATACTCATCCAAAAATC
>NW_026267224.1:300496-301664 GCF_000697945.3 Frankliniella occidentalis
CCGGAGCTCTCCAGTAATGCGGCACCCGCCAGCCTCCAGGAAGCCTCTGGCCCCGCCGTGCATAATTGAGGATCCTAGAGCATCCAGGGCGGCGGGGCGGGGCGGGGCGGGGCCGCCTAGTGCTGTTCGTAGTTGGCTTCCGGGGGACGAGTTGCTGAAAGGAGGGGCATCAGGCATATCATCGCCAGCAACATCCGTTCCGTGTTGATGGCCGCGTAATGGTTGGCGTCTCGTCTGCCGTGTACCTGCAGCAGCAGCAGCCGGCAGCAGCCGCTCCGGCCGGAAGCGTTAAGATTCCAAAGTAGATTGAGAGGAGGGGGGAAGAGGGGGCGCTCGAAAGTGGGCGCGGCAGTAAAAGGGAGGGAGGGAGAGAGAGAGAGAGAGAGAGAGAGAGAGAGAGAGAGAGAGAGAGAGAGAGAGAGGAAAGGGGGAAGGGACGGATCGCTCACATCCCTGCAGCCACTTCCCATTGGCATAGCCAGGCCGCAGTAGGAGGGGAGGGGAGGTTCTTAACACGTTTAGTACGGACGAGATACGAGTACGAGATACATGTCAAGCGTCGTGTGCGTGGATTTTATCGTGCAACGTGCCCGCAATTTATGCGCACGACGACAGTCTCAATTTCAAGGGGCATTGTGAGATGCAGTTATGATTCGTTTTGGTCGCAATTTCGAAGCTTGGCTAGTGACAAAATTATATCTTTGGATAGACTAAATGCATGTTTCAAGGGGCTTCGTTGGAGAATGAGCATGACTCCCCGGCGAACTATCGGTCTGTAGGTCTTAAGCTAAATTTTAAAGTATGGCATGTAAGGCTTAATTCTGAGTGATCTGCACCTTAGTCGGTATAGGGAATGCAGGTCCGCTCGCGCTTTAAGCCGATTGCTCAACTCACTGACGGGGTGCGGGCGGGCGGTGCCGCCGTCTGGGGTGGAAAGGACCCGCGTGTTGGGCGCAGAGCAACGAATAAGGAGGGGAGTGAGGGAGGGGGTGGGAGCCAAGCCGAGCCAAGCCACAGAGCACAAACCACGACAACCGGGGACCCCGCCACACTCCTCCCCGTCACGCTGGCATGCAGCTGCGGCAAGGCACCACACGCCCGCCCTGCCGTTCTTGCAGGTCTCTCTCTCTCGCTCTCTCTCTCTCTCTCTCTCTCTCTCTCTCTCTCT
>NW_026267224.1:303259-304138 GCF_000697945.3 Frankliniella occidentalis
ATCCCCGCGGATATCATCGACACATTTCTACAATACTCACGATCCGCCAACCTACTCTTCAAAAAACTATTGCGTTGTTGTGTAACCATATTACACCAAAACGTTTAATTTATTAACCAAAAATGAAAACTGATGCTTGATTGAGCATATGGTTTGACTGCAGCTTACGACTAAAATCACCGTAAGCTTTCAACAGTGGGGCTTTGCAAAAAAAAAAATAACCGTATTTTTCGCTTTGTGACCCACGCGCGGCCTAAACCCTCCAGTTGAGATGACGACGGTCGCCACGGGAAGGATCCAATACGATCCTTCGGCGCGGCTCGCGCATCGCTGCGCTTTTTAAAAGTCGTACCCCCTCTCACTCCCCCCCCCCTCCTGCCCTTACCCGCCGCGTCGCCTCGTATCATTTTCATTATTCCTTGACGGAGACGCGGGGCGATGGCGGGGCGGCGCGGCCCCGCGGAGCATGTCAATATGCTCTTTATTATTCGTTGGGGCCGAGATTAAAACAACCGAGCGCGGGCTTCCTTCTCTACCCCCCACCCCCACCCCCTGTCCCTTTTCCCCCCGTTCTGCTCTCCACCCTCCCTTCCGCGCGCTCTCCTCTCCGTGTGGCAGAGGGGAGAGAGAAAGGGCGGCGGCGGGGGGCGCGGCAGGAGGTTCGGCAGCTAGCACGACCTCCACATCGCAGTCCTCGTCGTAGTTGTCGTACCGTACTTTTTTTTCTGCGGTACAACGTACGGCGCTACGGCCGCCCTCCTTCAAGGAGGAAGCGCGAAGCAGCAGCGCGGTGCGTGTCGGCGTATAGGGTCTCCGAAGCAACAGGGCGGCGGTACTGGCAAGGGTTGTTGGAGGGGCGGGGTGTAGTGGGGTAGGGTG
>NW_026267224.1:306143-312775 GCF_000697945.3 Frankliniella occidentalis
TCCACCCCACCTCACCCCGACCGACCGCCGCCCCCGCAGAGGCGACTCCTTGCCCCATGTTAATGCCGGTGTGTCCCCACCTCATCCAGCCGCACCGCATTAGCTCTCCAGCGCTTCCTCCAGACACCTCGGGGCTTAACCTCGACCCCGACACTCTCTCCTCCCAGCTCCAGCCATCTGGTTGGCTCCACTGCTCAATCCTAAACTACCTTATTCGCCCCACTCTCCCCTCCCCCCTCCCCTTCTCGCCGACGAAATGGCAACAGGTGAGATAGACATGGACAGGACAGGCTTCCTCCAACGCTGCAAAAGTTTGGTCGGAGAGGGAGGGTGGAGAGAGCTGCAGTTGCAGCTACATAGCGGACTGCCTACGACCGTTGGAAAAGTCTTTCAACAGCAGGAGCGGGGGTCGGCTGTGTTAAAATCTTAGTGGGTTTTACGCGAAAATTTTCCATACATAATGTCTTTCAAGGATTTAGAATTTGAAAATTATTGTAAAATTTGAAACACACCAATTACGTTGAGTTGATTTTGTCGACCGTCGCCTTTCGTAAATTTACAGATAATTCTTTTACGGTTCTTATTTGTTGTTGTAAATTTACAAATTTAACACTGGTCAATGGGGCTAATATATTCGCACTGGGACGTTCGAAGAGGCAGTTCTTGCCGCGGGCACAGGTCAACGCGATAGCGCGAGAACCATACAACTTCTACCGCAACGACGAAGGCATAGAAAGGCGGTGGTCGAAACGACGAAAGAATCCGGCAGGTGTCCTACCGACCTACTGACCCAGACCGAAACACCAACCACGAGGCCGCGCCGCCATCCGCAGCCACTTGCTGGCCCCTTATAGCCGCCCCCGACCGACGACGACGTCCTCGGTCTTCTTAATTCCAACTTGAGAATGGCGACTTTTATACCGGAACCTTTAAATGTAACAAAGAAAGTTCCCCAAACTGTCTTTTCTCTTCCCCTTCCGCGCCGCTCGATCCGCCCTCCCCCGCTCTGCCCCCTACAATCAGAGACACGCCCCCGTGCCATTCTCGGCCCCTGCTAATCGTTCTTTATTGCCGGAGCGGTTGGTTTCTGTTCTTTTCCCCTCCCCTTCTTTTTTTCTCACCGTCTCCACCCGCATCTTGTTAGAAAAAAGGGGCTTCCCCCAACGTTTCTTCAGCAGATGATACACTTAAAACATTTCATTCAATCTGAAAAGAAATATACATCCATCCGTTTTTAATTTATCTTGGTATGCCATGTTACACTTTCCTTCCCTTCCCCATCTCCTTCTATCGCTTTTTTGGGGGGTCATATCTATCGCCCATCTGCTCCCTCGACATCGCACGCACTAGTAGAGTAAGCCCTTGACGGCGCTATTGTCTATCTCCTCCCCGACTTTACGGGGACGTGCTCGGCGGGTGGCCGTGCGCGCGTGCGTCAACGCCAATCTGAATGTTACTGGCTCGTAACCGTTCACATTCGCATGGCCCTGGCGCGCATTGAGCGCACAATACGCCACACAGCACACGCCATAGGCGGGCACGTTTCACGGCCTGTAGCCGGAGATGCGCCATCACTCCGCTGTGTTGTGTTGTGGCCAGTGTCGTAGAGCAAACACTGTCACATAAAGTCTACGTCTACGTCCATTATTTAGAAAAATGTAAGGGTTCGAAAGAGTGTTATATCGTCCCACACGGAAAAAAGACGTCTATTAGATGTCTAATATGCATCTTTCTCTAGACCCCTAATGGTCTATTAGATGTTTAATCGTGTCTACCACTAGACGTCTATTATTGATCGATTGTCCACATTTACAACATCTATTAGACGTCTTTTTGTCGATGTTGAATAGATATCTACTGACAAGTATTTTACGACAAAATTTGAAAATTTGATCTGTCCGCAAGCCAACTGACTACTCCCTCTTGGCTCTGTATTATCCTTGGTTATCTTTAGACGTTCGAATCTCTCACCTGTGCTGGGATTAGAACCCTCAACCTTTGGGTTCGAGAGCGCGAACGCTACTCCTCACCCATCGGTTGCTTCTAGGACGAGCTGTGTTGGAAGATGATATCTTTCTACAGAGATGACTAGACAGCTACACACATCTATAGATTGTCTACTTCTAGACGGTGCATGAGAAATGACTGGGAGAGTTGGCTAGACCTTATTGTCTTTTGGTAGATAGTAGAAAGATAGTCAATAGACGTCTAGAACTTACTGGTTAAAAGACGTAGACCTTTAAGACATAGCAAAGATATCTACTAGACGTATCCGTTGCATTACAGGTAGACGTAGACGTCATAGACTGGTGACAGATGATCTATAGATATCTTCATATCGATAGAAGTATACGTAGATCAGATATACAACCTCAAGACCGTCTATCGATGTCTACAGTATATCTATCAGTAGATGTAGACAATTTGTACGCATTTTAGATGCTCTATTGATGTCTATAGATGTCTCTAGACCGAATAGATGAACGGTAGACCATCTACCATCATCTATAGATGTCTATTTTCCGTGTGGGGTGTTAATTACGATTCGACCGCACCCTGCACATCATGGAAAATTTTCCCGTAAACCTATCTCAGAAGGTCTTAGCGTAAGGGAAATGGAAGCGGAACGAAACTTACACAAAAGTCTGCTCTACCGCAACCACGTTGCATGTTGCGACGGTACTTTTGTAAAATTTCTTTAAGGAAATCTTGGGCACTTCAATTCACCAAGAAGCTCTCCATTCGGTTAATTAACCTAAGTTGATAAGTTTCAAGTGTTTGCCGGTGGAGCCGTTCCCTTGGAGTGATCGAGTTCTCTCTCTCCCTCCCATCTTCTCCCGGTCTAGCCGCGGCCGCCCACGCCACGGTCCGCTTCCTGCCAAAAACAGAAATTATTTTCACTATCAGCAGCCGCCCGCCGCCATCTCAGACTGATAGGAAACTCACCCCCCCCCCTCTCTCTCTCTCTCCTTTCACGACCAACCCCCGAACAGTTTTAAAACCGTTTCTGTGCATTCCATCAACGAAAGCGTCCCCCGTATATATAAACGAATTTGGTGAACCGCGAAGAGAGCAGGAAACTTGGACCGTCGCGGACAAGAGAGAGAGAAAGAGAGGAAGAAAGATTCGTGTGCAATTGTTAGCAGAGATAACACGTCCGGAGGAGAAGAAGGAATAAATAATAAAATAAAAAAGTGTAGGATTGTTTTGGGAGCGTTCAGCAGTCCAAGCGTGGGGCACGTTGGCCATGCATTATGGAAAATATCATCAACCGTATCCGAGCGAGTTGGTAACCCCCCGCGGGGCCCCGGGACAGCCCTAGAGAAAAAAGTAACTGAGATTACGTTGAGCTTGACTGGAATTAGAGAGAGTTGACTGGCTTAACCCGGGTTTTGTAAGAGCAACTGGGATTGCCTGATTATTCTTTGGTTATTGCCTATTATACTAAGGATTTACACGGCTTTAGTGAGCGGCCGGCTCGCGACATAATGCAGTTATCATCAGTTAAAATGCAACTAATCGCAGTTACATTGGGAACTGGCATTGACTGGCAATCCTGGAATTCTAGCTGTAAGTGAGGCTGATATTAGCTTTGACTTGGCTGACTTTCGCTGTTTGCATAGCACACCTTTGATCAGTATTTTCTTAGTTATTATCAGTTCAACTTGAACTGTTTTTTGTGATATGTTAACTGAACTTCCACGACTTTGCTGCTCATGTAAGATCAGTTCAGTATGTTCAATTTCCAGTGAGCGGCATCAACTGAATTTTGTTTGAGTTTTGGCTGGTGATGGTGTAATAGTCGGATTATGGTTTGTATCAGGTGAAGACTCACTAAAGTCAGTGCAGTCACGTAACTGGTCTTACACTAGAATAGGCTGAGTATACACATCACTTGGTCCAGAACAATTATCAGCCAAAAAAATACTATTCAGTGAGATTCTGGCACGCACATTGTGTATCGGAAACTGATTTTTGTGATTGCGAGCAATAATGTTGAACCGACTAATATGTGACTAATGTCAGTCCGGTGTGTGACTGACATGAGCTGACATTCGGCTGAATTTAGAGAGGTGCCTTTAATCAGTTATGATTGATCTAAGCTCAGTCGCGTCCTCAGCCAGTGACTAAAATCAATCAAAAATCAGTCAAGGCCCTCAGTCAAAATCAGTCATATTCGTATCAATTCCAGTAAGGCAAAAAGTGGGCTCAGTATAATCAGTAAAATTAAGTGTAAAATCGGGTAAAAGCCGAGAATATCCGGGTATATTCGGTTAAAGCCAGTCAGACTCAACAATACTCAGTTAAACCCAGTCAAAATTTTTGTTAAATACAGTTAAAATGAAACAATTCCCAGCTATCTTTTTCTCTAGGGAGACCGGCACCGTGACGATCAAAGTTGATTATTTATTTTTTCGTCACAAGTTGGAGCAGGAGGGGGACGGGTTGGCCCCGACTTAAAATTAAGGCAGAGCGAACGAGTGAAACGCGGTGATGACAATGTCTTATTTTTTGAGTAAAAAAGGAAAACTTTCAGGAACTCCCATGTTTAAGTAGTCCTCCGATCTCGCCTCAGATTTTGAAGAACATTCTCAAAAAATGAGGAAAACTCCCACATTCCCACATTCTCGAAATCTGAGGAGTTGTTGTCGAACCAGGGGAGTTCCTCATAGTTTTCCCCTCTCCCCCAAAACGTGAGACACTATTTTTACCGTGAAGAGCTCAGGGGGGTCGAGGGATCGTACGCCAAACCCGTCCTCTGTGGAATAGGTTTACTTCGGCACATCTCTTTACTGACGCTCCAGTGCTCGGTTATTAAGTTCTGGTTGTTTTTCAAAATTAATGATGGTGCTCTTTCGAATTCGATCTAAGGCCGTTCGCATATCTCTATATACAGCGACCGCGGCAAATGGATATCCTTTAGGTATTGCTTCCATGTATTCTATTTATTATCAGTCCATGCATTGTGGTTGACAAGTTTCCGCAAGTTCGCACTATTGCCCCCTTGGACATTGTCACTGATGAAAAGAAACCTTTATCGCAGTACCCCAATTAAGCTGAACGTGAAAAATATCAATGACTCTCCTTTTTACTTGACATAAACGCAATTTTCGCATGGTCCCCACGAGAGATCGTCACCAAACAAGTCACCAAAGCGGGTCGATGCGTTGCGTCCGAACACACACCACGTGACTCGGCACGTGACGCTTGTATAGCGTGACGATCAACATGGCGTGAGGCCGCACGACCACGCATCGCCAAGGAAAAACAGTGGCGGTGCTAATTTTTCCATTTTTACGTGCTCTTTATTTTTCCATGTCCTATCATCGACACGTGACTGTTTGCTCCCATAGACCCCCTCTCTCTCCTGCTTTCCCCCACCCCAAATCAACCCTCTCTTTCCCCCGTTTCAACGCCCGTCACGACCAGGGCCTGCCGCCTGGCTGACCTGGCCGACCCACCTGTTCCGGTAGTATGAGAAATTTCTCAGGCAGGTGCAGCGAATTCCGGACAAATTTGTAAGACGTATTCGTCCAGCCAGGGCTATCGCCCCTCTTTCAGGGGAGCACGCTGGACGAAAGGAAATCAGAGGGGGGGGGGTATATTTGTGGTTGCGTCGAAAATGTTTGGACAGCTGCCTGGTCACATTGTCGAGGTAATAGCATGATAATGAAGGACCAAACGAGACTGAGTTTATTTTTTGCTGTACCAACTTTGGTCTCTTTTTTTTGCGCCTCCTAATACTTTTTACGTTGTGAAAAACAATAATTCCAGTAAACAAATTGTGATGCTGAAAAAAACCGCGTATGTTTTGAGGAATTTTCTTTTTATCACAATGTTTGTCATGTTTGTGATATCGTCATCGTCGACGTATAGGCCGATGGTGCCGAGGCCCTGGGGTGGCGGGATGGGGCGGTGTTGTAGCTGTCGGGGAGGCCTCTGCTCCGAGTAGGGGGGAGGGGGGAGACTCAATGGCCCCTCGGTGACCCTCGGTCGCAAGTTAAGGAGGACTTGAAACAAGTTGCGTATATACGTTTTCGCTTGCCGCGCGACAGACTCGTGCCGCCACCCCAGCCTGCTGGCGGGTTCATATTTATGGGGTGCTGCGGGAACGTGATGCATATTCCCGATGGCGCTGTCCCACAAGGAAATTGGCGAGAGGGTCCCTGTTTACAAGGATGGGGGCGAAAAACGAGCGCGGTACTCTGCTGACAAGTATATCTAGCAGTGGTGAGGCCGAGAGAGAGAGAGAGAGAGAGAGAGAGAGAGAGAGAGAGAGAGAGAGAGAGAGAGAGAAGACCTCTGGTGTGACAGGCTGCGGTCTCTTTTATGAGCGCACGCGTGCCTCACCACGCCCCCGCCACAGACAACCCCGCGCCCTGCTGTCTATGTCGTTACGCAGGGCTACTCACACGCGTGCGCGTGAACTTATTCCGGCGTTTTTATTTTATTACTGGAACATACACACATATTCGCCCGGAAATTGTTTCCGCAGGTGTTAAGTTTTATAGACAATTTTTAGCGCCTTTTTTTGTTTTTGCTTTTTTGTGATATTATTTTTTTGATGTTTTTACTTGCCTTGCAGATATCTCTCCCTCTTTCTCTCTCTCTCTCTCTCTCTCTCTCTCTCT
>NW_026267224.1:314435-315896 GCF_000697945.3 Frankliniella occidentalis
TCTTTTATAGAAACCTTCTAAAAAATCTGTTAAAAAATCATTGACGCTGGTGTCCTTGCGATCACACTGAAATTTTTCGACGCACCTTGAAGTTGGGCGAGGACTTGCAGCGGCCCTGGTCGATGCGCCAGTGGTAGAAGGCGAGGTCGGACCTGTTGGGCTCCAGGACGCGACGGCCCTGGAAGTACGGCACCCAGTCCTCGCGGGACAGGCGGTCGGCAAAGTCCACGTAGCCGGAGACCTCGTAACCCTGCGGCGTCGTCATCTGCAGGTGGATGATGGTCTGCGGGACGGCGGGGGCAGAAGAGAACAGACGTTAAAAATGGATGAGGAAAGTGCGTTGCTAAGCCACACCGGGCATCTGTGGGGCTCTAGCAGTAGTGGCCCTGATTTTTTGTCATTTTTGATTTTTACGTGCTTTGTTTTTATCAAAAATGTTCTAAAATAAGTTTGTTTCTTTTAAAAAAAAAATCTGGAGGTGAGTAAAATTATTTTTACTCTCTTGAAGTTTTGACTCCAACAAATCTGCAAACTAACTTTTTGGAACACTGTATATGGAGGCTTTGAGACGACGGGGCTGACGTCGGCTGACGGGCTCAATGACTGCGTAAGCCCCCCTGCGTAAGCCCGGGCGGTGCGGAGCAGTGCCGCGGAATGATGCAGCGCCTTGTCAGACATTTGTCGCGCCGCAGAGCCTTGTCGGTAATGTGGTCAGGAATAGAGAGAGAGAGAGAGAGAGAGAGAGAGAGAGAGAGAGAGAGAGAGAGAGAGAGAGAGAAGAGTCGTGGTGGATTGTGTGGGGGTTGTTGTCTCGAGTGATGGAACACGCTCTATAAATTTCAACCCCGACGCCGCGGCGTGCTGCTCCTGCTGCGGCTGCTTCTGCTTTCTCTCTCGCAATCTCGCCGCGTGGCTCACCTGTCTCTCTCGCATACCGCTGCCGATGGTATATTTACTCGCTTTCGTCTCGCGTACCTCATTTATTTATCATTATTTTTTTGGCAGTGTACGACGCGCGGTATCGCTAACTACTTGGCCTCGGCTTGATTAACTGGAGGGACGGCGGCGATCGGGGCGCCATTAGAGAAGGCCTCAAGGGCCGGAGGAGCCGCGGGAGCCGAGGTCGACGGGGAGCGGCGCGCGGGAGCTCGGAGCAGGGAGGGGTCAGCGAGGTTTACTCCCCCCCTTTTGCTCGTCTCGCAGACAATAAATCGGTACAAGATGCGGCTCCTAAGGCACCGAAAAGCTCTGCTGCCCGAGCTCTACCACCGCCGAGCACCGTCCGCGGCGAACCCGGGCTGCAGGTGCAGAGGCACTGCCAAGACTCCCCGCGCCAAGGCAGCTTACCAAGGCTTGCCTCCCTTCTCTCCCTCTCTCTCCCTCTCTCTCTCTCTCCCTCTCTCTCTCTCTCCCTCTCTCTCCCTCTCCCTCTCTTCCTCTCTCTCACTCTCTCTCTCACTC
>NW_026267224.1:317061-319281 GCF_000697945.3 Frankliniella occidentalis
GGTTGGGTTAGCCGAGCTTCCCCCCCGGGGGGACCGTGCAAATCCGCGGAGGATTTGCTCCGGCTGCTCGCGGCCGCCGCCACTGCAGAGAGGAGCCCGCCCCCGACGCCGCCGCCACCGCCACCGCCGCCCCCTGTGGTGGCACTCACCGCTAGTAATTTTAATTTTCCATCAATTTTGTTTTGTTTTTTAAATTTATCAAGGATTTTCTGTTGAATCCCTACTTTTTTTCTAAATTTTCTGAAGGTATTTCAAATTTTCCCGATTTGTTTTAGGAAAAGTTTCCATTTTTTCTGGGAGAATTTTCCGACGTTAAGGTCCCCATACTCACCGCCAGCAGCCCCACGCGGTTGGCACGCTCTCTCCGCGCCAGCTCCCGCAGCACGGGGTCCGCGATGACGATGCCCGTGTTGTCCTCGAGGTACTGGTTGCGCGCCGGGTACAGCGACGTGGTCACTGCCCGCAGCCGCTTGTGAAACTGGCCGCGGGTCAGGGTGTCGCCAGTGCTCCTGCAGGCACCCACCACCAACCAGGTCGCCGACGATGACGTCAGAAACGTCCCCTCAGTGTTCAAAGACCTAGTGCCCTTTTCCCATCTAGTTCCCCTCCTCCTTTTTATTTCCGAGGGAGAAGGTCTATTTGATGACGATTCCCCCGAATATTCAAAGAGGAAAAGGAGAGGTTTGGGCGCGCATCGGCGGGAGTTGGTCTGTTTGCGTTTAGTGCGGGCTGTCCGTTTGTCCGTTCTGTCTGTCTGTCCGTTTGTCCGTTCGTCTGTCTGTCCGTCTGCCTGGGCCGCCTGTCGGGTCGCCACAAACTTTCCCCCAAACACTGGAAGGCGAACTCCTCTAAAGCAACAAATATCACTTCGGTTGAATAATTCCCCCAAGCGCAGAGCCTCGTCCACTGGCTGCCCGCCGCAGCGGTGGGTGCCACCGCCCCGCCAAAGAGGGGTAAAGTGGTTATTTTAATGCCCGATTAACGCAAAGAGTCCATTAATTATTTTTATTCCGTCATGTTTTTGTATGATGGTTTTTGGGGGTTGTTTAGTAAATATTCGGTGAGGTACTCGTTGGTTCGAACTCTGCGGCCCCCAAGCGCGTGGCGGAGCGAAATAAGTGATGACAAAGCTTTGCTCTCGACGGCCCCTTGCCGCGGCGGCCGGGACTATGCTCCACGGCTTTACAAAGGAAGCCAATTCGGGCGTGATGAGGTGGGGTGGGGCGGGGCAGGGCGGGGCTGGGCGGGGCACCAAAGTCGCGAACCATAGCCGCTGTTGGCGACGCACTCAAGGCGTGATGAGGGAACGCAAGGGGCCGCCCGGACTCCAAAAGTCGCAACATCCTCTAACCTCTATTATTGACTTATAGAAAAAGATGATAAAAAAAAACCTTGAAAATCTTTTTGGTTGAATGACACATAGCGCAGCACATGTGCTAACGTCGGCTGATTTTCATGTTGGGGCGTTTTTTTCTTTTTACCTCTCAGAGATAATGTCTACTCTTTTTATAGGATTCTCTTCTCGGCCTACCTGCATGTCCTGCGATGTCACACTCGCACCTCGTCCTCCCCTCTCCCTCCCAAATCCCCATCTTTTTCTTTTCTTTCCTTTTTTTCTGCGCTCTCGCTTTAGACGCTGTACTATACTGCTATAACGAAATCATTCTCACGGAAAATTAAGTTGCGGTTGAATTACACGAGCAATCTGCATTGTGTCGGAAGGCGGGGGGACAAAGAGTGAGCTGTGGTGCGTGAGAGAGAGAGAGAGAGAGAGAACGAGTATGAGACAGAACTGGATGGAAAGAGACAGAGAGCACATATCCTCCCCAGAGTACCGTGCGAGATAATAATTCGTCATTCCGAGCTGGGAAAATAGAATCAAAAAAATTGCAGACGTCAGAGAGGAGAGGCCGGCCGGTGGTGGTGGTGGTGGTGGTGGTGGCACGGCAGGCGGCAGCTTTCTGTGAGCGGAACGGCAGTCTGGGACTGTCGCCGCGCTGTCTGTATGCACGGAGGGCTTGGCACCGGGCGCGCGCACTTCTGCACGAATCAAATTGGATTTCACGTGCACATTCACACAGACACACACTCGTGCACACAGTCACGCCCGAGTGTGTGTGTGTGTGTGCTCGAGAGGAGCAGAAGCAGACGACGCGGCGGAAAAGGAGTCGTGGTGCGCCGATTGACCGGAAGGAGAGAGAGAGGGAGGGAGGTTAGGGG
>NW_026267224.1:319486-322151 GCF_000697945.3 Frankliniella occidentalis
CCCCACAACAGTGCCATTCATAAGCCGTGCGAGAATCCCATTCAAGCAGCTCTTGGGGCCCTACATAACGGGGGGGTTGGGGGGAGGGTGGAGCTGTAGTAGTACGGCCCTGCGTGCGCGCGTCTGTGTGTCTGTGTGTGTGTGTGTGTTGAGTGTGTGCGTGTGTGTGTGTTTATGGATGCGTGTGTGTGCCCAGCGATATTGGAGCAGGACGTGCGATACGGCTAGTGGAGCCGCCGTCAGTGCGATGATTAAAAGCACACACTTGTTGCGGTGTGAAATGAGAAGGGCGGCCCCGGGACCCCTGTGCGTTTTGTTTCCGTGCAGACACTGGATGATGGAGGCCTCTCTCTCTTTTTTTTCGTGTGGTCAAAATGAGTACGATATTTACTTTATCTCATCAAGTTCATTTGTTATGACGATATTATGTACTCTTTATATACCGTGAAAATTGTGCGGCTGTTTCGAGTTTACTGTAAATAGCGTGTATAATGCTGTAAAAGAAACTATTGCTCTTGTCAGAAATTTATTACTCGGAAAATGAACTCACTCTACTTACGCACTAACGCACCCTAATAAATGTGTTGTTGACTTAATGGCGTTTTTTGTTCGCATGATTTTCTTGTGTGCATTTACGCTTGTGTTAAAGAGCATTTCTACAAAAACAATAAGAATGCACACAATAAGAAAATCAACTATACAAAAAATAATAAACTATAATATCGAGAACACATTTTTCGGGGTATGAAATACGAGGCTCCAATCGTCCTAAAATAGCATCTGCTTCCTCTAAAGGCATATTAAGCTCAGCAGGGCTTTCGTGGCCTGCTTGTTGTGTTTCTAGTGTGCCTTCCGACTGGGGAGTAAGTAGTTTGGCGCTCCCTTCAAGCTTGAGCCTCCCCCCTAAGGTTATCCGAAACGTTCTCCGCAGTGCTGCTCTCCCGTCCGCAGGCCCATCCTCCGCGAACCCCTCAACCCCCTTCCACTCATTCATAAAGATGGACCTCACTCACGGGTCATCACGCGGCACGTCCAGGGCCTTCAAGAGCTCTCCATAAACCACCTGGACAAGGTAGAGGGGCGGGGTACTCTTTTCACGGGACCTTCAAGACTGCTCAAGAATTATCGCCGTGAGGTTTGCACCCGCCACCGGCGAGGTACAAATATCATGGCACCCCCGCTTAAAGTTCGATGGTGATTGTGAACACGGCGAAGTGCTCATGACGAAAGGAACCCGCCCTCTCCACGAGGTCCACGAGGTTGATTGACGAGTAGTCGAGCTGTCTCTGCTGTAAGACGGGCCGGGCCCTACCTGTAGCCCAGCTCGGCCAGGATCCTGGGCTCGGCGCCGCGCAGGTAGAACACGTCCTGGTCCGCGACGAGCGAGTCCAGGTAGTCCTCGTACGTGTTAAACTTCATGAGCCTCCTGTCCTGCTCCAGCTGCCACTCGCGCATGATGGTCGACATGGTGAACTACTGTTGTTGATCTTAAAAAATTTCACGTTCTTAAATTTTCGACAAAAAAAAAACTTGGGGTGTTCCGAATGTTTTTGATGTTTCTTCCGTTTCTGCGCGAGGGCCGCGCGAGCGGCGCCTGCTGATTGTTTACCAATAACAATAGGTTGGTACCGCCGGCAGCGCCCCTCTACGCGGCAGTGCAGTGCGCCCGCCAGTGCCAACCTAACGAAAACAACATGATTTTTCTTTTACTTTTTGATCTGACTGTACATGAGGCCCGCTGTTTGTTAATCGCCCACCTGCTCTTTTACAGCCGCCGCCGTGCCAGCAGTCCCAGGCCTGCGTGGGGAGCATCATGTTCCCGCCGCTCAACCGGTTGGCGTCGGCGTCGGCGGCGGCGGCTGCGGCGGCCTCGGGGGCGGCCTCGGGGGCGGGCGGCGGCGCGTCGGGCTGCCCCGCGCTCAACCCCCAGCTCGCGGCCGCCGCTGCCGCCGCCGCCACGGGCACCTGCCGGCCCAAGGAGGAGGTGCTGGTGCACGCCAAGGACTTCCTCGACCAGTACTTCACCTCCATCAGAAGGTGAGTCAGTAGCTCGCTATCCTCGGCGAGCAGGCGAAACATCCCTGGCCATGGCCACCCCGCTGTCGTCCTCCCCATTTCGCCTCGTTTGGTTCTGTTGCAGCGCAAAGGCGCGCGTCGTCGCTTCAAAGCGCGCCGCTGCCAAAACAGCTTATCCGCACAAATGGGTTGGGCAGGCAGTCTGCCCCGCCCCGCCCCGCCCCGCTCCTGCAAATTGAATCAGCCAGTTCGAGCCCCGGTGCGGGCCCTGCCCCCGCCCCGCCCGGTCGGGGCGCGCGGCGCGCGGCAGTCTGACTACTTCTACTCCCTTTGGTCGCGCGCGTCTGTCGCTGTTAGGCTGAGATTGGCGGGGATGTCTTTAAAGGCGGCACAGTGCAGCCCGCTTCTTCTCCTCTCTCCCTCTCTCTCTCTCTCTCTCTCTCTCTCTCTCTCTCTCTCTCTCTCTCTCCAACCCCGCCACTCTCCCCGCGCCACTCCACGCCCTGCCGAATTGCTGGTCCTCGCGCGGCGTTTGTGGGGTGGAGAGAGGAGGGGGGGGGTCTCTTGTCCCGGTCTGGAGAGGCTCGCCGTTATCAGCTGGCGGAACATTACGTCATCACTTGACAGCGCCCCGCTCCTCTCTGCCCCC
>NW_026267224.1:322201-331514 GCF_000697945.3 Frankliniella occidentalis
CTCCTGCGCCCGCCTCTCGTCCGGAACCGAAACGCCGCCGCCGACGCCGCCGCCGCCCCTTTGGACGCTCCTAGTCCAATACTATTACTACACTGGACAAAAAATTTTGTAATTTTGAAAATTCGCGGGAAAATCCCTGAAAAAAAAATACTGAACGGAGTTTTTCCTTTCGCCATACCAACACCAGCACCACCACCACGGTTGCACGCCTACACATACGGCGACGCGGTGTAGGACGGAAATGTGTACGTATTGGCTCGATCGAGTGATGGATGACGGATGTGCGGCTGTCATGGCCGGGAGGGGGTGGGGACAGCGTGTGGTTCGCGCTTTTTTTTTTTCTCGGGGGTCGCTCACACATCAGGCATGACAGGTAGCATGAAAAGGCCTTCCTGCCCGACCACAAGGTGGCGGAGGAAGAAATACGCCGTTGGTTGTGTAAGCCCACTTTTCTTTTCTCTTTTTTTTCTCCCTTTTCCCCGGGACCTCCGTATCGTAACTTTCCATGCTATGGGTAGTGGAAACGGATCCCCCGAAATTCTGAAAACCCATGCTGCGTCGTTAATTATTTATTATTATTTTCCAACATTTTAGTACTTTTTGCCGTTGCCATTTTTGTAATGGCCTAAGCAGGCTTTTCGCTGTCGACTGACGTTCCTCTCACATGTCAGACGTAAGAGCGAGGAGAAAAAAAAAAGAATATTTCACCCCCCTTTTCTCAAGTGGCAGCAAAGCGAGCAGAGTGAGCAGAGCAAGAGCGCTAACGCGACAGACGGGCGAACACACGACGGGGCAACGCCGAGCGGCCTGACCGCTGCTGGCCGCCGCTGACTGCTGTTTAACTCAGCCGCTGACCGCTCATACTGAAACGAATTTGTTTGTAAAAGAGCGCAGCAGCGCAACGCGCCGGCCAAGTATGCGGGGCATACAATATCAGAGCAGTTGCCCCATGTGGAGGAGCAATGCGATCCTCAAAGGCCTACTACTTCACTCTCCAGCACCCTTGCCTCCCACGCATCTCTCTCTGTCTCTCCCTTGCCCCTCCCCCCCCCCCCCCCCCCCCTCTGCGGCTGTGGTATTATTTGATTTTCCTTTAGCACGGAAAAAGTACCTCACGCCCCCTCTTGAAGTCTGAAGTCACCCCTCCCCGCGGCCTCTCTCTCTCTCTCTCTCTGTCTCTCTGAGAATGGCGCGGGAGCTGGACGTCGGTAGCGCGGCGGCTCGTCGTGGGCGAATGAAAAGAGAGGAGTAGAATGAATGAGTGGGAAGAAAATAAAAGAATCCACAGAAAGAGCTCGCGCAAACGAGCGGCGGCGTTCAGAGCGTCATCGTGTTCTTGAATTAATTCAATTGTCGTTGAGCCCACCGCAGCCGCAGATGCGCCTGGACAGGTGAGTTGGCTTTACTGGGCGGGGGCTGGGCGCCCCTCTGCTCCTGCTGCCCCCCCCCCCTCTCTTTCTCTCTCTCTCTCTCTCTCCCTCTCTGCGCCCTCTCGTAGTCACAGAGGCCGTGCACAGGCGAGCACTCTGCTCATTGCGGGGTGCGATGCGCAGACCTTGGGAAGCGCCGCCCCGCCGCTGCCCCCTTCGGGCTCGGGCCCTTGAAGTAGTACAGTCGACTCGAGAAGGTCCTGCCCGCTCCACCTGCCGCTCGCGGCTCGCGGTCGTCTCGGGTCACCAGCTCCGCCCCGCGTAAGAAATTTGGACCGACAAATGGACCGACAAATGGACCGACAAATGGACCGAGCAATGATTTGTGTAGACTTTGTGTCAAATATTGAAAGCAGGTCTATTATAGAAAATTGACAATGGTGAAAACAAAATAACAGGGTTCTGGAAAATTTTCTTACGGCCGGCATTCGCGAAACTCATACGACCCCCATAACTTACTATGCATACATCCGCGCCGTCCTTTTTTTCTGGTTGAACTTAACTAGAATCTCAGACCCAATCGCAAACGACGGTAGGCAAGCCCACCCAAACGCCTAAATTCGTTACAATTTAACCCCCCTTACCTCGCCCCAAATAAAGACGGGGCGGATCACCCTCTACACTCACAGTGCTGCGAATTCTATGGGTATGGGATTTGTTTTTATCGACCGTCCCCCGTGTTGGTGACTGGTGGCTCGTCGTCGTGGGGGCTGAATAGGATATCGGGGCGGATAGAGCTGCGGACACCGTCTCGCCGACCGCCATCACCTGCAGCGGTTCCGAGAAGAAGAGTATGTGCGACGGACTGGGGAAGGCCGTCGTGGCGACAGCTTGACGAATGGGAGCACCACCGGCTGGCCGCTGTCCCGCCGCACGCCTCGCCCCACCACACCACGCCACGCCACATGGCGGGCGGGCGGGCAGAAGCACACCTGTTTTATACGTAGCGAGGGTAATGGGACCCAACGACACACGCGCACGTCAAGGGAAGGGTGACGGAGTAAAACATTGGGGGGGGGGGTCAGGGGAGGGGAGGAGGGAGGTGATCGTGACGACCCCTGTCCCACCAAAACGTGCGCTCCATGGCGATCAGTGAGAGAGAGGGGGAGGAGAGAGCGACAGGGAGAGAGAGTGCAAAAGGGAGAGGGGGGGGGGGAGAGAGAGAGAGAGAGAGAGAGAGAGGCGCGAGGTTTGACACGCGGGGTGGCCCGGGATTAATGGGGCGGCCAGAATTATTCATTCATTCATAGCCATGCATCGCCAATACAAACAACTCACCTGCTGCTGTTGTTAAAAAAGGAAAATAGAAAAAAAAATACACGAATGGTTTGGATGGATAAAAAGAAGGAAAGAGTGCAAATCGCGCCGCCCCCGCGTGCTTCCCGCGTTTATGGTGGTGAAATTGAGACGTAGACGTTTTTGTCCTTTTTTTTGTCCTCGCTCTCTCTTTCTGTTTCGCGAACACCTACATGCTAGCGCACACACGACTCGGCATCCGCGCACGGACACACTCTAGCTGAGACTGGCTCTGGCTGTTGGTTGATTACCGGTCGCTGCTCCCCCGCAAGCTCACGTGGGAGCAATAGTCATCAATTTATCCGCACCTCTCTCTCTCTCTCTCTCTCTCTCTCTCTCTCTCTCCATCTCTCTCGCTTGCTCGCTCCTTCACCGGTCTGCTCTCGCTTATCGTTGCTGTGCTGCTGCTGCTCTTTGCCGCTCTTCGGTTTCACCGGCGGGAAATACACTGATGTTCGGCTGGTATGGCCGACAACGCCGGGCGCCTCTTGGGAGCGCGAGGTACACCGCGTGCGTGGCACAAGGGTGTGGGGCGGCGGCCGCGCAGAAACAGGCGCACAGGCAAGAAGCCACGAGTGGCTCTCCCGCACATCATTGCAAATAACAGAGGTTTGCCTTTCCTCTCCCCTTTATTTGTCGTTGCCGTTGTTGTTCTTTTTTCTTCGGATGGGGCGGCTGGATTAGTGAAAAACAAACGGAATAAAAAAAACAGGGGGAAAGGTCGTTGATTAGTGCAGGCCGTTGGGTTCAGCCGGGCTCTCTGCTGCACTGCACGCCCCAGGTGGTGCGGCGCCGGGCCCCTGCAGAGCGAGGCCTAGGCAGACCCGCACCGCGCGCCCGCCCGCCGGCCCCGACTAGTGCCTACCTCGCAGGGGCGCTGCGCCCATCAGCCCCTCTTACCGCCGTGTACTTGTGTAACCTAGTGTCTTCTCTTTCTCTCTCTCTCTCTCTCTCTCTCTCTCTCTCTCTCTCTCTCTCTCTCTCTCCCCTCTCTCTCCCTCTGCCTGTCTCCCTCTCGCGCGCGTTCGCGACATGGACTGATGAGGTTCCCCGACATCTCGCCATTTCCTCCTCCTCTACCGCCGCTGCTACCGCCGAGAGAGAGAGAGAGAGAGAGAGAGAGAGAGAGAGAGAGAGAGAGAGAGAGGCCGCGGGGAGGGGTGACTTCAGACTTCATTAGTGGAGGATTTACTACAAGGTAGTTCAGTGTGTCGTCTTGCGCTGTGTGTGCTGTACGTGTGTCTTTCTTCTTTTTCATTTTGGTCCTCTGTTTAGGTTTTTTTTTTCTTCAAAAAAATCTTGCGAGGAGGGCTGTATTACCTTGTACCACGTCATCGAGCAGCCTCTATATGATGCATTCTCACAACACACAGGCGCACATGTACATGGGGGCTCCCACGGTACTGCAGCAGGAGGGGCAGCAGGGCTTACTGCTAGGTGAGCCCTATCCTTCCCGTGGCGAGGAGGAGAGCCCCGGAGCGCCAGGGAGGCTTATAAATGAGCCGATAAAACTGACGTGCCCTCCCTCGCCCCGCCCCACCCCACCCCGCCCCCGCAGTAGGTGTGGGTGGCGTGCGGCGCGGCGGTGCGGTGGCAGTGGCAGGCCCGGCCAGCGCACCCCTGGCACAGAATTATTGTTGGCCAAGGGATAAATAAGATGTGTCCGCGGGACGGATTGAGACGTAAAGACTGATGGGGCGGTGCTGGCGGGCGCGGCGGCGGTGGCTTTGACGAGGCAGTAAAGCCCTGCCGGCCCGAGCGGCGCTCCGCCACGCCCCGCCATGCCACGCCCCGCCACGGCCGGTCTATGAGAGGGGGCCGGCGGCGCCGGGGCGCGAGCCACACCGCGCAATTTACAATTCCGCTAGTTGAGTTACCCGGCCGCCAGATAGACTGCTGCTGTCCGCCTACATCCTCCTCCTCTCCCTCCCCCTCCCGGAGCCAGCTGCCACCTCACGCCCCGGGGGAGGCTACGGTGGCGCCCCGGCTGCGCCGAGGGGAATCCCGATCCTCCCTCCCCCGCGAGTTTATCTGGGAAAGGATGGGGAGAGCGACAGAGAGAGAGAGAGAGAGAGAGAGAGAGAGAGAGAGAGAGAGAGAGATCCACAGGGACAGAGTGGGAGTGGGATCAAAAAAAGGTGGGCTATAAATTCGCGTATTTAGGCGTTTATCCGGGTGGCGTCTAATTATGCGGGTCCAGTCGGCCGTGACGTCGGCCCCGCGGGGGATGTTAACATCCGGCCGTGATTTCCGGCCAGGGACTCTCTCTCTCTCTCTCTCTTTCCCATCCCCCCGCACTCTTCCCTCTCGCTGTACCTCTCCTCTTCCTCTTCCCCAGCCTCATCAACTGCTCCGTCCAGAGAGATTTAAAAAAATGTTTTGATGATTATACTGGGATATTGCTGGTACGATATTGCAGGTATGATATTTGTCGGGCATTGTAAATATAAACAGTAAATTAGCTGTGTATCGGAACGTTTGGTTGCCTTGCTCACTTGCGTTCCCGAAACTCTGCCAGACCTTCAAAAATATTTTTTTTACGATCCTTTCAACATTATTTTAAAAACATTTACGCTACTCTGCATCGCCGTGGATTCTCTCGAACTAGTCGAGACTTATCGCCGAAACCCTTTCTTTCGATCTCCCCCTGAAATAGACTTGTTTGCAGACAAATTGCTCCTGGCTCTAGACGCTTCTCGATGTCCTCCTGCTCCAGCTCCAGCCGCGGGCTCCTCGAGGACCCAACCTAGCCGCGTAATTGCCTCGACGGCCGTGCAGTTCCACCTCCCGCCCCACCTCGCCCCACCCCGCCTCGCCCCACCCCGCCCCGCCCCGCCGGTGGGGTGTGTATCATTACATCATTACCCGGGGATGCTGCTCGTAGCCAAGGAAGGGAGGTACGGCGTGCGGTGCGAAGGTTGGGGAGATCCGGATCAAGAGACTTGGTCCAGAAAACTGAATGGAAAGGAAATGGAAATTTTCAAAATAAATTTGTGCTACGGGGTTTAACTTTAAGATTTTGAAGAAATTTGCGCTCAAGTTAGTTGAGAATTTCCAAAGTTTAGGGACAGTTATGGTTATGTCAACTACACTGACAAAACTACAAAAACACACCAATCTAAGACTAAGAGTTTCTACTTTTCCAGTCTGCGATGTCAGTCTCCAGGCGGTCCTGGAACCCGCGCGCAGAACGGGGGTCGGGCGTCGAGGGACGTAAGGCGCGCCTTACGCGCACTTTATTCTTATCAGGCCGGTCCTAACGCCCCTAACCGAGGTTAATCCGTGTTTTGTGTTTGCGTGCCCACTCGTTATTTTTTTCACGCCTCCGTCATGCTCTTTTTATTTTATTCTTTTGCCACTTGGGTTATAATCTTGCGCCATACTGCCCGCTGACCGGCCGGGGGCGGAGGGGCTTTCCTCCCTAAGGCGGGAGGAGAGAACAGACGGCTGCTTTCATGCGTGTGTCTTTTTAAAGCCCCTGCTCCCCCCCCTCCCCCCCAACTCTCCTCCCTTCTCTAAGAATTTTTGTATTTTATTTTTCGGGACGAATGTTCGCACGGGAGGAGGGGCGCTACACTGTAACATCGCTACGGGCATTCAATTTGTAATGAATTCAAATTCTTTTGTATTACGAATAATTTCTTTGAATTGCGGAAAATACTTACAAAAAAATTGATTTGCACGACGCACTATCCCAATTTCCGCAAGGCTACGGAGCATAAGTTTGCAAATTCAAAGCTGGGTACAAACCTATTATTTCACGTGAAGTGTACATTGTACACCTGGCTCGCTCTTGCGACAAACGTAATACTCGCGCCTGTCGTTTCGTTTTCATTATTTACGTTAAAAAGAGAGGAGGTGGCACCCGTTTGTCGTCGGCCTGCTCGTATCTCTTTCGATACCTTCGTGTTGTCCGCGCGCGTGGCGCCACCGGGGAGAATGCGGGGGCGGCGAGGATGCGGAAGCTGGGCAGGGCAATAAGTATAGGTGTTTAGGTTTCAAAGGGCGTCCGCTGCTCTCTGCGTATCCGCATCCGCACAAGCGCCCTTCGCCTCTCTGCCCTTTTTTCTCCTCCCGCCCTTATTCCTTTTTCTTGTTCTTCTGTTTCTGCTGCTGCCGCTTTTGCCTTACTTTGCTATGCCGTTTTTATTCTTATTTACTCCTCTTTTCCTTATCCCCACCGTTTGCTACCCGGAAAACTCATTTCTCCAAGACACGACATGTGCTCTCAAATGTGACACGAGTATAGCGGCCTTGATCCAAGTGTACGGGCGGTGTTGGGATCAAGTGCACTGTTCTTGGAATGAGATCGTGTTTGTATCTTTTGTGGCTGGAACCTACTCTTGGTCCAAATATACTGCATGGTTTTTAATCAAGACAAAAACAGTCCTCTAGTCCTTTTTCTGAGCAAAATTACCATCAAAAAGAGAGCATTTCTTTTCTTGTCTGGAGAAATGACTTTTCTTTTCTGGGTGTGTTTCTCTCCCCGATGCGGTAGATAGAGCATTATACGCGGCGGTCGGCTGTCGGCTCCCTTCTTTCATGTGTGTCGGGCGCACTTTACCCCCCCCCCTATCTCTCTCTCTCTCTCTCTCTCTCTCTCTCTCTCTCTCTCTCACTCTCTCCCCCCTTCTTTCTCTGGCTCGATCAGCTGATCGGTCTCTCCGTGCGCCACGAGCGGCAGGGAACACGGCGCAACTACTGGGGCGTGTGCTGTCGGTACGCCGCCCCCTCCCTCCCCTCCCTTCTACTACCCCTAGAAACTCCCCCTCCCCCTCCTGAACCACTCCAAACTAATCCAGGGCGTTGCAATAAAAACACAGCAGGCGGCGCCTAAAACGACGCCAAATTGCTACTCTGTGACGCGACCAGATTACCGTCCCCGGCCGCCCGATGGCAGCGAGTGCGCAACAGGACTCTGTGCGGCGGGAAAGAAAGCGCATTGCTCAATCACTAAAGTTTCTGCAAAAAAAGTTCAATGCAGGAAAAAAACAATAAGACATAACTGTGTGATAGTTGTCAAAAATATCGGCGTGTTAACGTCACAGCACGTTTCAGTAAATATAAAAGTCTTGAAAAAAAAATTTGCGTGCGCGTGTGTGTAAAATTCAATGTTGTATTTAGTGTCTCGTGCCTTTGTTTGCAGGCACAATAGTCCGGCTCACCAGGCGCGCTGGGAGCAGGTGCAGAAGGAGGTCATGAATAGCGGCACCTACCAGCTCACCGAGACAGAGCTGGTGTACGGCGCCAAGACGGCGTGGAGGAACTCGGCCCGGTGCATCGGCCGCATCCAGTGGTCCAAACTGCAGGTGAGCATATGCATTCCAAGCATGGTATTGCAAATGATTAAAATTACTGATATAATCACACACTTGTTGAAACGGTAACCTCCGAAATATTAACCCACATGCATATATTATTAAGGTATGGTCTATAGACCTTTATAAAGATATACTATACAAGTAGGCTATGTGCCTTAGAAAGGAAAGAAAAAAGCAGTGCATCAGTCGCACTATGGTTTTCGCGTAGAGCTGGTTGGTCTTTGGATCATCTTCTAGCTGAGCCATAAGCAATATGAAAGACGCACTGGCTTATTTTTCTCTCCCGTCGCATGGCCTCTTGTTTTTGTTTTTCCCCTGCCCTTATCCCGTGGGGGATGCTTTCACACCACACAGAATAGCAGGACCAGCAGCAGCGACACTTCGCCCTGCTCGCGGCCACCACCTCCACCCCCTCGCCCGCCAAAATTTAAAAATAAACAAAGCATCATGGGGAAAAAAGCAGAGTTACGCCCTCGCACGCGCTCCGGACTCGATTTGCGTGGGGTTCGGAGGAAGAGGGGGGAGTGAGGACGACTCTCATTGGTCGCTTATGCAATCATGGAGAGAGTGACCTTTATGGGTTGTTCTCGCGCCGCGGGCCCTGCCCCTTTGTCGCTATTGCGGCAGCTCCTCGATCAAAGTGATTTTTGTTTTCTTCCCGCGCAAACTATCTCCCCCGGATCCCGGACTTATACACATGAAATAACCCAAGTGAAATGTAGAAAATTTTAGGCGTTTCTATTTCTATTCTTACGCAGGTGTGCGCGAAATCCAAAAGGAAATTCGCACATTTCCTTGTACATGTGTGCGAATTAGAATATCACACCGACATTCAAACAATATTGGAATCCACACTCACATGTTTGCGTCATTCACGCACGCTTCCAGTGTGCGCGAGGAAGGCGGAGGGGGGGGGGGAGTGCCTCTTCCGCGGAACGCAAGGCATCGTAGACGTCTGCAGATGGCGACTTAAGGGCGCTGGCGAAGAGGCGCTAAAGAAATAAAGAAAAAATAATGTAAAGTCGCGGTTCATGAGCAGGCGCGCCCATTCTTTCCCATTTTGCGCGGCGCTAAATTTCTCATACTGACGGCGGCGGCGGCGGCTGCGTGGGCCGATCAGGCGCCGGAGGCGGGCCGGGCGGGCGAGGCGGTCTGCGCTGCATCCCAAGGGCGCCGGGCCGGGCGGCGCGCCACACGCTGCTGCTGCTGCTGCTCGGCCAGATCCGGCCAGATCAGAGGTCGATAAATCTGGGGCGGCGGCGCAGC
>NW_026267224.1:333069-340411 GCF_000697945.3 Frankliniella occidentalis
CCCCTCCCTTCCCCCGAGAAAGGTCACTGGAGCTGCTCGGGGGCTGAGCTCAGTTGTTAAGGAGCCGACGCTACCAGATACCAGCCGTGTTCTCCAGGACTAGAGGGCCCAGCATAACCCCCTGAGTGTCGTGTCTTGTCATCGTACACACACACGGAGCACAGAGCCTCTCTCTGACTGCCTCCATGCGACGCCCGGCCCCGGCCCTCCACTCTTATTAATTGTTTAGCGCGGTTGTCACACTCTTATTAATTGGGTGACGCGGTTGTCATCAATTTTGTGACACGGGTGTCACACTAATAGATGGTGTGACACGGTCGTTACACTTTTTTGATGCGTGACACGACTGTCGACCACTTTTCTGCGCGTGCGTGGGGCGTATGGTATTGGCTGCTGTGTCTGTAACGCTGAACGTCATGATATGACGTTTGTCACACACTTTAAAGTGTTTGCAACGCACTACACATGTTTGTTTTTATGATACCGTAGAGCAGGCGCGTGAGCACGCGTGAGCAGGCCTGTGGTGATGTCGGCGCATAAATCGCTTCGCAGCCCGCAGCCGTGATAATATCACTTTTGGTTCAGCAGACGGCGGAAGGCGGGAGGCCCGGCGCGGAGCGCGGAGAGGATCGTGTGAGGCTGCGTGATGATATATCGACAGTCTGTTAGGCGCGTGATAAAAGCGCCCTTCCGAGAGAGAGAGAGAGAGAGAGAGAGAGAGAGAGAGAGAGAGAGAGAGAGAGAGAGAGAGAGCGAGAGAGAGATGGGGGGGAGGCGAATAGTCAAGAGCGAAACTTCCATTATTTACCGGCGGCCGCGTTGTAGCGGGACGCGGTCAGGATGAGAACAAGTCAGCGGCGGCGCGCTTCGCACCGGCCCGCCAGTCTGCTGGTATGTATACGGCCTCGGCGAGTCCAGTTCGGCCCCTCCAGCACCGGCCGGTTTCCCCTGAATATGCATGTCTCGGCCTATGGACCTTACACTCGCGCGTGCGGGACTTTGTGACCATAGGGCCGCCGGTTGAAGTTTTCAAAACACTGACATATTGTGTATCACAACAGTGTCTGGACAACAACGACAACGATGCTAAACATGCCCACTTTATAGTGAAAGTGTGAATATAGTACGTAACGTTTTTTGTAGCTTATCCTGCTCATTGCTTAATGGTCACACCCTCCCTCCTATGCTGGTAGGGTGCGGTGGTGGTCGGGTGGCCCCTTCCAGTCCAGTTGTGCCCCTTGTGTCTCTCGCGGTCAGTCGTACTACCGACCCCTGCCCCACTCAGCGAGGCCGCGCTGCCCCGCCCCGTCCCCCGTCCCGCCTACACCCTCTAATTCCCGCTGTTGTACTACTTTCCGTCCTAACCGCCTCGGACACTACTGTCCCGCACTCCACTGCCGACGACGAGACCGGTGGACTCGTGGCGGGGCGGGGCGCGGTGGCTTTCGGAAGTGGCCCCACCACCTCCACCGCCGCGCCCGCCCGAGCTCGGGTCCACCCGGGCTAATCATCGGTCCTGCCCCCCAACCCGTAGCCTCACCCCGCCCCGCCCGCCCCGCCCCGCAGTAGTACCGCACCGCCCGATCGGCCAGGGATCGTGTTTATTTGCACTAAGTTGGACAGTCTGACCGGAGGAGGAGGAGGAGGGAGGGAGTGTGAAGTAGTTGACTCGCCGCGTTAATCAAAACGAGAGAGTCCTTGCGCGGGCGCGGGGGACCGTCCGTCAGCTAGCTGCGTCACAATACATAACATATATACGGACGGTCCCCATCCATGTGCAAGAGCTGCTGAGAGGGGGCCCCGTCGTCGCGGCCCCAATATGCGGGGAACACGACGTACACGACACGACGGGGTCCTCCCCCCCCCCCTCCCTTCACCCCTCACCATACCACCGCGAAGCACCACGTGCGACATCGCCCACAGCCTCCGAGTAATCATCACATATGCAATGGTGACCTCCCGCCCCTCTGCTCCCCTTTCTCTGTCTACCTCTGTCTCTCTCTTTCTCTCCCTATCTCTGTCTCTCTTTGTATTTCTCTTCTACACCAGGTGGCTGATTAACCTAGACTGTACCGTCTTGTAAAGGTTTTCCTGTGCATACTTTTTTTCCTTCTTCCTTCCTTCCTGCCTTTCCTGGAAAGGTCCTATGCAGAAGTGCAGTCACGACGACGACGGCGGCGGCCCGTTCCCCCCGGCGGCCCTACTTTTGTCCTACCAGTAGAAAGTGGGCGGGACGGGGGCGGCGCGGGTCCTCACATGTGGCGCCCCGGCTCCCCAAGGGGCGCGCCAGTGAGGCAAGCGCCACCAGTTGCAACCCTCCTCTCTCTCTCTCTCTCTCTCTCTCTCTCTCTCTCTGTCCCTCTCTCTCTCTTCCTCTCTCTCCCTCTCTTCCTCTCTTCCTCTCTTCCTCTCTCCCTCTCTCTCCTGTTTTCCCCATGTCCCCCCAAGGCGTTGACTGATTGGCCCCCTCCCACGGTGACCATCCGGTCGCCGAGGATATCGCCCGAAGCGAGGGGGAGGAGGAGTGGGGATTATTTACTTAACCCCCAGACGGGAGAGGAAGTGAAAAAAAAAGAGTCCAAGGATCCTAGTGAATAATTTATGGGGTTTAAAAAAAAAATCCCCATTGGCTGCAGAGAGCAAAGTATGGAAAGAGCGGAAGGGCAACCGCCTGCAAATCTGCATCGATCATCTCTCATCTCTTGAGATTGGGATTGCTGCCGGTGCTTGGTCTGCGTTTTACCGCCCACCCCTCCTCCCCCGCCCCGCACGCGATGCCACGCGCCGCTTACGCCCTCCTCTTGTCCTCCCGGACGTCCCCCCTTTGTGAGGGTTCCTGCTCTCTGCCTCGTCGTGCTCTTCATCCCCCGCGCGCGTCATCCGCCTCTTCGTCTCCGCTCTCTGATTACCGCGCCGAACCGCGATTTTTCGCCGTTGATAGCGGTACAGTATGCCCACTACACTACGCACACTGCAAAACACTTCACACTTTTCTAAGATTTTGATCATAGCCGTTTTCGTTTGGTTCGATACCATAAAGTGTATAACATTTGCATCCTTCAATGAACTGCTCATCATTTGGTGTGCAACTTTCCATACATTTGTCTTGCCAGTTAGTAGGCACAGTTCGCCAAAAATGTAAAAAGAAGGATTTTGTTTCCTGTGTGTGTATCCCACGCACAGCCGCACAGCTGCATGCAACCTCCCCCCTGACAAGGCTGCTGCCGCCGGGTCGTATGGGGATCCTCGCGGGGCTCGCGAGAGTATGCTGAGCCTCGCGGAGTGGGGCCTGGGCTGGCCTACTCGGGGTGCGATGAGTGCGAGCGATACCGCATGAATATCGGCTGGGACCCCTCGGCGCCGCGCCCCGCACCCTGTGCCCCGCACCCTGCACCTCCTCACACCCTGCGTCTTACGCCCCACACCCTGCGTGTCCTCCTGGCCCACCGCGCACGACAGCTGCAGCAGCACCAGCAGCGCAAGGCCGTGGAGGTGGTGTCGGCTGCGCCTTTTCTCATGCGCGATGTGGGCAAGAAAAGTAGCACAGACACCTCCCTCCCCCCTCCCCCATCCCGACCAGGTCGCCAACAACAGGTGCTGTAAAGCAGAAACAGCGCGGCGGAAAGTAGCAGCAGCAGCAGTACCGCTGCCACTCCAACGGGGAGGATGGGGTGCCCAGCGACAGCGAAGTGCGAATATGCTGGCGTGGTGGTGGGTTTGTCCTCGCTTTGCCCGCCACCACCCCGAGCCGGGGAGGGAAGGGGTCGCGCGCGGCACAGGGGCTCGCGGAGTGCCACTCTTGCCGGCCACAAAAAATGTTTATAGAGGGAAGCCCCCGGGCGGTGCGGAGGGAGCGCGGGCGGCGCGGCCTTCCCACATACCGCAGCTGCGTGTTAATCTTCTCAGTAGCAACCTGCGGCGACGTGCGGGGCGGGAGGGGAGATGCGCGCGGGAGTGGCGGTGGAGGGACGGGAAATGTAGATGAGTGCCGCATGCTGCTGAGTGTGGGGGGGGATGAGGCGGGGAGTGGTGTGCGAGGCGCCTCGCTGAGGGGAGTGGGAGCAGGCCGATGCAGCTGCCCGCGGCTACTGAAACGGCCCCTTTTCCTCTTCCTCTCTCTCCCTCCCTCTCTCTTTTGTCGTCCAATTTTTTTATTATTATTTTTATTAATTTTTTTGCTCTTGTTTCTGTTCTTCACTTTTTCGTACCCATGAACCGAAGAGCGTCACTGACCTACCTCATGCCGGCTCAATAGGGACTCCCCCCAACCCCAACCAACGGCGGCCCGCCTCCCCCAAATCAGAAGTTGTTTGTTGCATCTCGTAAAGTGTTTTCGCTGGCGAAGGGGAGAGCCGTTGGGCCCGGGGGGGAGCTCACCTCGCCCCTCGCCGCGCTCGGCAGATCCCGCGCACGGCAGGCTCCGCAGCGACGGCCTAAGCCCCGCGTAGCCCACCCGCACCCGCGTGCGCCGGCCAGCCGCCCTCTAGCCGGGCGCACACCTGCCAGCCCGACGGCTAGGCCTGGCCACGGGGAGTCCACGTGGAGCCCACGTGAACCGAAGTTTAGCGAGCGCGCCAATCGATGAGACGGAAGGGAGGGGAGGGGGGGGGGGTGCTGTAGCCGACGTTGAAGCAATAAGGGAAATCATTTCCTCGGATACAGGGAACAGAACGTCAGTAATAAGCTCTGATTTTTTACTCCACCCGCCAGGTGTTTGACTGCCGGTCCGTGAGCACGACGACGGGAATGTTCGAGGCGCTGTGCAACCACATCAAGTACAGCACCAACAAGGGAAACATCCGGTGAGTAGCAATCTCCTCTCTGCAGCGGTGCTGCGCCCCGCCGGAGGGGCGGGCCCGTCTGCCGAGTTGTCGCCCGGCCGCCAGGGAGGTAGCCCCCCTCCTCCACCCACCCTTCCTCCCTCCGCGGCTGGCTGGCCTAGGCAACCCACCGCAGAACTACCCCCATCCAGAACATTCCAAGGTGGCCATGCGCGTGCGGCCAGGTCTGACCCTTTGGTCCGGCTAGACATTCCTTCCTCTCAGCGCTCCAGCAGTCGGCCGCTGGACGCTGCCATGAGAAAAGTAGTATTGTCTCACTATGTCTTACATTAAGTTTAAAGTGGAGGTCCCGGGTTCGTCCCTTTACTACAAAGAAAGTTATTTTTTCATGAATGAAAAAACTTGCCTTGGACACAGTTAACAAACACCAGTACATGGAATTTTTTTCCAGCCAGCTGTGTGTTCTTTTTTTGAAATCTGAAGCAAGAAATTGTCTCGAACAAAAAATTGCTGCAAACAAGATAACTGATGCAAACTAGAAATTGTTTCAACCAATTTTCTTATTGCATGCACGCGTGCAGTCGGTTTATGGGTTTATATCGGACACAATTTCTTCAATACACACAATGGGTATGGGGGCCGGCCGTTTGCGCCTCTCATAAATATGAAGTGCAGCAGCACCACAAGCACACTCGGCACGCCACTACTGTGTATGATAATGCGGACCGAAGGACAAGTCTCCTCCTCGTCGCGTCAGTTTGTTGTGATTCGCCTCTCTTTTTGTCTCGCCGACAGCTCGGCGCTCACGCTGTTCCCGCAGCGCACGGACGGCAGACACGACTTTCGCATCTGGAATGCGCAGCTCATCTCGTACGCCGGCTACAAGAACCCCGACGGCACCATCCTGGGCGACCCAATGAACGTCGAGTTTACTGAGGTCAGTGAAGTGGGCGCACCCTTGTTGTATCAAAATGGAAAAGCGCGTTTTTTGAAAATTTTCTAAACGGAAAATTATACTACTCAAAATTTTCTAAAAAACAACCACCTTGTTATTTTGAGACTTTTGTCACAAAACTGGACACAAAATGTAAGCATTTTTGAAACTCCACACATGGTGCTGTGCTGACTTTTACCTCTATCAGGTGTGCATCAAACTTGGCTGGAAGCCCAAGATGACCCGGTTCGACATCCTGCCCCTGGTGCTGTCCGCAAACGGGCACGACCCGGACTACTTCGACCTGCCGCCCGACCTCGTCATGGAGGTCGAGCTCAGCCACCCCACGTGAGTACCGACCCGAACCCGTACGACGACCCGCGCTCGACCTCGGCCACGTGGTCTTCCCACGCAGCTCGCCGGCAACGTCGGCCTCCTTTTTATTCTTTATTTATTTTTCGCACATCGTGAAGGGGCCATGAATATGGAGATTGTGGCTCCGCGTTAATACCATCCCTTTATACCCGAACGCGAAGCCAAAGGGGAATGTCCGTCTAGAGGACTGTGCGAGAGAGAGAGAAAGAGAGAGAGCGCGCTCTGAAACCCGATGCCGTCTCTCTCCATCGCAGGTACAAGTGGTTCTCTGACCTGGGGCTCCGCTGGTACGTTCTGCCCGCCGTGTCATCCATGCTGTTCGACGTCGGCGGCGTCGAGTTCCCCGGAGCGCCCTTCAACGGCTGGTACATGAGCACCGAGATCGGCTGCCGCAACTTGTCCGACATCAAGAGGTACAACATGTTGGAGGTAAGCGGGGCAGAAGGGGAGGGGGATTGTGTTTTGACCTACTCCGCGGCATACGCTTACGGTAAAAGCAATGTCTGATTTATTGAGCAAAAGGGGGAAATTTCGAGGAGATCTTACATTTGAGGGAAAACTCAAAAATAAAAACACATATGTTTTTACCGTGGCCACGTGGCTAGCTAAGCGATAGCGGCATCGTCGCACGGACAGGCCATATGGTTGGTGGCGATGCGATAGGCACCAGATTGTCAAAACAAACAAACAAACAAACAAACAAACAAACAAACAAATAATGAGAGAAAAAGCACACACAAGACAAAATGACTCGACGATCACCCCCCCACCCCCTCCTTTTCCCTCTTCCAGACGGTGGCGCAGCGGATGGGCCTGGACACGCGGACGCCCATCACGCTGTGGAAGGACCGCGCCCTGGTCGAGATCAACGTGGCCGTGCTGCACAGCTTCCAGAGCCGCAACGTGACCATCGTGGACCACCACACGGCGGCCGAGAGCTTCATGAAGCACTACGAGAACGAGAACAGGCTGCGCAACGGCTGCCCCGCCGACTGGGTGTGGATCGTGCCGCCCATGTCCGGGTCGGTGACGCCCGTCTTCCACCAGGAGATGGCCCTCTACGTGCTCAAGCCGTCTTACGAGTATCAGGTCGGATCATGTTCAGATGTGGTACTAATATTTTCCACCGAAGAACTTTCAGCTTTTCTAAATTAGTTTATTTTTTGCCTGAATATTTTCCCTTGGAAGTTTTTCTCCTAAAAATGTTGTTTTTCCTAGATTTTTAAAAATGTTTTTTTCCTATGTTTTTTTT
>NW_026267224.1:341371-342320 GCF_000697945.3 Frankliniella occidentalis
GGGGAGGGGTGGGGTGGCGCACCGACGCTGGTGTGGTGGCGTACACTGCGCGCGCGATGAAGATTCTGAACATGTAGGCCTCGGGGCGGGGCGAGGCGGGGCGGAGCAGGCTGGAGCAGGTGGTGAAGACCATGAGCCTGGCTCTACATCACGGGCGCGAGCCGCCCCGGCCCCCCATAGGCCTGCCTCTAGCCTGCATCATTGACCGTTACTCATCACAGCCTCCGTTTTTTTCCAGAGGCGCGGAGCAGGGAGAAGCTGCTTCTCGCCGTTATTGTTGTTGTTGATATTATTATTATTTGTTTGTTTCTCCTTCCTTCGCAAAGGGCGGTCAAGTTCACCTCCAAGCTGTTCGGGCGCGCGCTCTCGCGCCGCATCAAGGCCACGGTGCTGTACGCCACCGAGACGGGCAAGTCGGAGGCGTACGCCAAGAAGCTGGGCGACATCTTCGGCCACGCCTTCAACGCGCAGGTGTACTGCATGGACGAGTACGACATGAGCAGCATCGAGCACGAGGCGCTGCTGCTCGTCGTCACCTCCACCTTCGGCAACGGCGACCCGCCCGAGAACGGACAGGTCAGTCGTTCTACTCTATTAAAGTTTAACTATGTTAGTACAGTGCGGAAGTAGTACTTTGTTAGTAACATTGTACTATATGTTAGTAAAATTTTACTATGTTTTTATGTACTTAATAATATGTTTGTAACATAGTACAATAGTAGTACTACACTACTATAGTTTTGCAAAAGTAGTACCTATACGTTCTACTATCCTCAGAATTCCTTGAAGTACTACTCGCAGGTGCTCTTTTAGGTTCCTGTTTGAAGTACTCGACACACGGTGCTGCCCCACATACTCGTGTGTGCGACACGCCGGCGACGGCTGCTGGGATGTGTGCGCCCCCGTGCCGCGGGCCCCGGGGGGTCTCACCTCACCTCCTACTCCCCCC
>NW_026267224.1:344780-345469 GCF_000697945.3 Frankliniella occidentalis
GATATTTTCGGAAAATTTCCGGGAAATTTCCGGAAAATTTTTGGTGGGAAATTTTCAACCCTAATCAGGAGTAGGTGAGCACGTGGGCCCACGACGGGGTACCCTCTGCCTTATCGTCGCCGGACGCGAGCGGCCGTGCCGGGCCGGGCGAGTCCAGGTGGTCCGGTTGGTCTTCGCCCGTGGAGCGCCCACTCTCACCCCCTTCACCTGCGGTCGTTTCCCCCCCGATCTTACGGCCGAGTCTATTTGACGTCCACCCCACCCCACCCTCCCTCGTACGTCTGGCCCAAGGGCCCTGCGGGGACAGCCCGCTCCCCCATTCCTTCACCGCCCAACCCCGCGCCCAGGTTGCAGGGGGGGGGGGGGGCTCGGTAGGCGCGGAGATCGAGAACGTGCGGAGAAGGTGGAGCAGGGAAGAGAGAGTGAGAGAGAGAGCGAGTGAGTGAGTGGGAGTGGGAGGAATGAAGGGAGGTTGGAGTGGGGCTGAGAGGTCAAGCATCCGCATCCGATAAACCTGATTACATTTCATGTCTGAGAATGGGCCCCGGGGGGGACCGGGAGCCATTGGCAGCCCGGCGGCTCCGGCTCGGCGACTGCGACACCGGCCCAAGAACAGAGTGTCCACCACCTCTCTCGCTCCCTCCTACCTCTCGCTCGCCTCCTCTCTTGTCTGGACTCGCTCGTCCTCG
>NW_026267224.1:346609-348377 GCF_000697945.3 Frankliniella occidentalis
AGCGGGCGCGCGCGTGCGGCGAATGTGGATGTGAATATGGTAATGGACTCGCCGCGGAGAGAGAGAGAGAGAGAGAGAGAGAGAGAGAGAGAGAGAGAGAGAGAGAGAGAGAGAGCGTTGCATAGAGGGAGGGGGAGGGGTAATGAGACACCCCCCTACCACCACACCACCCCCCTGCTGTGCGCTGCATTCGGATGGCATTTATAAGCCCCACCACCCGCCCGCTGTGAGCTCGCAGCAGCGGCAGCAGTGGCAGCAGCAGCAGTGGCAGCAACAGCAGCAGTGGCAGTGGCAGTGGCAGCAGTGGCAGCACCACAACCACCACCACCACTACTACCACCGGCAGCAGCAAAGCTTGTTTCAGCGGAATGCCCGCCCCCCCTGAATAGGAAGGCAAGCTGCAGGATCCGCCCCATTGGGACACAAATGCGCCCGAGCAGCCGGCTGACTGGCCGGGCGGGCCTGCCATGCCACCCGCCAAGCTGGAGGAGCCCCGCTGCTGTGCGTCGCGTTGTGCGCTACTCCGCACCGACAGAGGCTGGAGCACACAGGCTCCATCATACTCATCACAAGAGACTGAGAAAGACTAACTCTACAGAGAGTAGTCTCTCTGTTGTCTCCTCTTGCTTATCACTCGTGCCGCCAAGAGATACCACCGTGAAAAATATCCTACTCGAGTAAATTGACGATATACTTTGTAGTAATTAATGTTTACAAAACAACAAAGCATGTTCTAAATTTATGACATCCTAAACTTCCTCGTCGATGAACTTCCAAGTCGTATTGTGCTTGTATTTGTACAGTTTTGAAGTATAGAATCACGACGCGCGCTTCACGGAAAAATTTTCCCATAAAACGTCCAACTATCATCAGTTCCCTCTCTCTCTCTCTTTCTCACCTCTCTCTCTGTCTGAAAATGACGGGCGATTTCGCACTGCGGCTGCTGAGGTGCTCGCGCGTGGGGGGCGGGGTCCAAAGTCTATAGTGCGCTCCATCAAAACTTGGTCATGGGGGCTGCGCCGGGCTGCGCTGCGCATCGCGTGGGCTTATCTGCGGCGGCTACAAAAGTTAGCCGTCTCCGACGTGCCGGCGCACCGCCACGTCAAAGTTTTTCCACGCGGAGCTACAGTAGTATAGCAGATCTGGGAGAAGAGAGGGGGGGGAGGTACTTTTACAGGGCTAATCTCTCTCCAAATGATGTGTGTGGGAGGGGGGGGGGGTCGCGCGGGTAAAGCAGAGAAAGACCCGCGTCAATCGCGTATCGCGGGGAGTGGGGGGCGGGGGTATGTCTCAGCGACGCAGTCGACCGAGGCACACATGAGCGGAGCCAACCGTCTGGCTGCCGTCGACAATTGCACCACCGCGACCACCTCCACACCATACACCTCACCCCCGCCGCCGTTGCCGCGCTTCGAGCGCGGAGCGGCACCGCGTGAGAAATAAGGAAAACGGCAGCCGGAAGAAAAAAGAATAAAAAAAACAAAGAAAACTCTAAAAAAAAAGGGAAAAGAAAAGAGCGGGTTGAGGTCATAAAGAAGATGAAAGAAAAATTTTCCGTGTGGTTGGTTGATTAGGGGTCTTTTTTTAGGAAAAGACAGAGGAGGGAATGGGGGGGAAATGGGTGGAGAGAGAGAGAGATTCTGCTCCTGATGGATTAGGTGCAAGGCAGTCGAGACAACGCCTTCGTGCTTATGTGCTGAGCGTGCCCGGGTCGTGCCGCGGTGGCGGGCACACACGCACGCACGGGAGAGGAGGGGAGGGGGAGGGG
>NW_026267224.1:350237-351296 GCF_000697945.3 Frankliniella occidentalis
CTCCCCCCCCTCTCTCTCCCTCTCTTTCTCCAGCAGACGCTAATAAGTAATTACCGGCCTTCTTCTCTCTCCCCACTCCGACCCCTCTCACCTCACTCTCACAGCCCCGCCAGGACCCCCGTTCTCTCGCGCAGAAACGGTGGGAGGGAGAGACAAGGCAAGATGAGAGGGTGTGTGTGTAGTCAGTGTAATGTTAAGAACGTTGGGTTGTCGGCTTTACGAAGGGAAAGTGTGTTATTGTAGCGGTTTGCTTTTGTCTGCGCACTTCTTTTGTGTGGGAAGCATAATGCTGTCGTTAAAAAATGGCTATGCACGCGCGCGGGAAAAAATCAAAACTCTGCACAACAGAAAAGAAAAACGGTTGGACAGCAAAGTACGATAATTTAATTATCATGCAAGAAAAAAGCAATAATGGACTGTTCTTTCAATAGCCATTTAGGCCCCTTAAGCGTTATTTATCCTATAAATTAGCACCGGTTCCAATTATTCACTTACTGTTATATTTGTTTTGCTCGGGGAGTGCATGAGTACGAGGGGCGATTTGACGGCAGGGCTCGTGGGGTGGGCGGTCACCCGCATCATACTGTTGACACATTGCCCGTCAAAGGCCAGGCCGGGCCGGGTCGAGCCAACTGTCCCATTATTTCACAATCGCTTCGTCATCGTATATATTCTTTTATTTTCCGGTGCAGGACGGTCGTCGGGGTCTCGTCGGAAGAGCGGATTGACTTCCGTGATGGAACAAGGTGTATGGACGAGCAGTGAGGCTGATTTTATGCATTTCGCTGCGCATAAAATTAAGCGTTTTTACGCGGAAATACACAGCTTAGTTGTGCGTAAACGTACAAGATGGCATTTGAGTGCATTTAATGCGCAGGTGTCGCGTAATCAGAGAGCGCTGTGCTTGCTTTAGGGAGGGGAGGAGACGGGGTGGGGGGCGATTGTGGTCCTGCGACATGGTGGCCGATGCGGCGAGAGAGAGCTGCGCGCGCCGAGCGACAGCCAGCGGACCCGAGAGGACAGCAACACATTAATGACGCATTCCAGCGGAGCGGGGGG
>NW_026267224.1:352211-364311 GCF_000697945.3 Frankliniella occidentalis
CCCTGATGGGATTATGCTTTGAAAAGCAGCAGCATCAGTGCCATGCTAATCGAAAATTGGCGGTTTCGTCAGTGGTTTGGTGGGAGGGGGGGGGGGTGTTCTTTTTTATGCCTCTCTTATCGGTCTTGTCGTTGCAAAATAACCTATAGTCATTCGGCTTTAATTGGCTTCAACCTTTACTAACTTGGACATGGCCGCCGCAGGTTCGCTGTGTTCTCCCTGGGCTCCTCGGCGTACCCCAACTTCTGCGCGTTCGGCCAGTACGTGGACAACCTGCTGGGCGAGCTGGGCGGCGAGCGCCTGCTCAAGATGGAGTGCGGTGACGAGATGTGCGGCCAGGAGCAGGCCTTCCGGAAGTGGGCGCCCGAGGTGTTTAGCGTGAGTATCCTGCGGACCCGAGGTGTACAGCTTGAGTATCCTGCCGGGCCGACGTGTTCAGCATGAGAGTATCCTGCGGACTCGAGGTGCTCAGCTTGAGTATCATCCTGGTGACCCGCATATGCTATGGCGTGCAGGTGGCGTGCGAGACGTTCTGCTTGGACGACGACGACTCCTTCCTGGAGGCCACGATGGCCTTCAAGTCCGAGAGCATATCCCCGTCCAGCATCCGGTTCGTGGACGCCGAGCCCCAGGAGATCGACCAAGGTAAGTTCGTGCCAGTTTGGGGGGGGGGAGTTTGTTTCGCGCACTCAACAGAAATGAAATAACTACAATTCCAAACTGTACCATATTTTCAGAAAAACTTAATTTTTTGTTTATTGAAATTTTGTGGTAAAGGCCTCTCCCGCTGCCACAACCGGCGCGTGCGAGCGTGCATGCTGCGCCGGCGGAGCAACCTGCACGGCAGCAACGCCTCCAGGGCGACCCTGCAGCTGGAGCTGGACGCGGGCGACGTCGAGTACCAGCCGGGCGACCACGTCGGCGTGTTCGCCATCAACCGGACCGAGCTGGTCGACGGCATCATCGCGCACCTGCAGCAGCCCTGCGACCCGGACAAGGTGGTCGAGCTGCAGCTCGAGAAGGAGAGCCACACATCCAACGGTACGTAGCTCATAACATAAACAAATTAAAAAAAAAAAAAACTGTTTTCAGAAGAAATGTTTGTTGGCAGATTTATATTTTTTCGGAGTCGGTAAATGTCAATCAAATTTTTATGGAAAAATTTAAAAAGTACCGATTATTATACCGATTTTAGAATCCCTAAACAAACAAGTACTCATTGAAACCTTTTGTCTTCTATTTCGTCAGGCGTGGTCAAGTCCTGGGAGCCGCACCCGCGCCTGCCGCGCGTGTCGCTGCGCATGCTGCTGGCCCGCTTCCTGGACCTCACGACGCCGCCCACGCCGCAGCTGCTGCAGTGGCTCGCCACGCAGGCCACGGACCCCGAGGAGCAGCGCGGCCTCACCATCCTGGCCACCGAGTCGGGCGCCTACGAGGACTGGCGCCACTGGCGCTTCCCGCACCTGCTCGAGGTGCTCGAGGAGTTCCCGTCCGTGCGGCCGCCCGCCGCCCTGCTGTGCGCGCAGCTGACGCCGCTGCAGCCCCGCTTCTACTCCATCTCGTCCAGCCCGCTGGTGCACCGCGACCAGGTGCACCTCACCGTCGCCGTGGTCACCTACCGCACCAAGGGCGGCGAGGGCCCCGAGCACTTCGGCGTCTGCTCCACCTACCTGCAGCACGCCCCCGTCGAGGAGAACGTGTACCTCTTCGTGCGCAGGCAAGCCCCACACACTAACCCTTCCCCAACCGGTAACTCCGTGTCGAGACTATGGCATGGATTGGTAACGCCCCTCGTTCTTTTGCAGCGCGCCCAACTTCCACCTGCCGACGGACATCAGCAGGCCCATCATCATGGTGGGCCCGGGGACTGGCGTCGCGCCCTTCAGGGGCTTCTGGCACCACCGCAAGGCGCAGCTGTCTGGTAAGGGCCGACAGAGTTGTGACCGTTGTGACTATCCTGTACGACGAGTGTTCGTCGTGCCGATGGCTATTTTCGACCCGACCTTTTCGACGCGTAGCTGGGACGGAGGCTGGAGAATCATCTGCTCAGAATCCGCGAGGTTCCAGCGGACGGATCACGCGGAGGCGTCGCGTAAACGTGAACACATTATACTTGTCCCCACAGGAAAGCAGGAGTACCGCGTCAAGCCTCTGGAGGAGCGGACCCTCGACCTGGCGGTCCCCGTGTCTAAAAAGTCGTTCTCGGTCGAGGACCTGGTGCAGTTCTACGGTCAGTCTCTCTCCGCAGGTCCTTTGTGCTTGGCTGCCGGGGCCGCCGCTGCTGCTACAACACCTGGTGACGGCTGTTCTCTCCGCTTGCGACTAAACGCTCTGTGCTCCTAACGCTCGACGCCGCAAGGACACGCCAACTAACTCTCCGGATGAATTAGACCCTGGTCCATGGTCGGACGGAGGTTTAATCCCGCTTCCCCTTTCTGTGCAGAGCGTTCCGACGCGGCGGTCGGCTCCATGTGGCTCTTCTTCGGCTGCCGCCAGCGGGCGCTCGACCTGTACAAGGACGAGAAGGCCGCCATGCTGAGGGACGGGGTGCTCGACCAGGTCTTCCTCGCGCTATCGAGGGAGCCCACCATAGACAAGGTATATAGTACGACACAGCTTTGAGGAAGCTGCTGCATAAGAGGAACAAGAAGAAGGTGGCGCCGAGAGATTGCGTGGCGTAGCGCCGACCATACTGTGTTTTGCCACGAGTGCATGTGTGATCATAAACCAAGTTATGTACAATTTGTCGAAACAAATTGCATCTAGAGTATATCGGAGTAGCATTTTTGTGACAATAAGTGGTTCTGTAAAGTTTGGCTTCGAAAAAGTAAGTTTGTTAACACAATCTTCTACACCGCCCCGCTGTCGTTGTCTAGGTTAGTGTACGGGCATATTGCATTGGTACAACTTTAACTTAATGATTACTTAATGATAATGGTAAAAGGTAATTAACCTTGGTAAAGGTGGTACCATGGTGCTATAGATGCATAGGCCCGCTGAAAAACTGTTTTAAATTATACGACACGCAACCTAACCTTTGGTATACTGTCGCCCATCTTCTGCTTCTTTTTAGGGTTGTGGCATTTCTTTACCGTGGTTAGGGCTTGCACTCAAATTACGTCCTTTAAGTGTAGATGGTGCGGTGTACATTTTCTTCGCCTCTCTTCTAATTGAGTTTAGGCCTTATAAATAATACAAGGTCCGCTGTGGCTGAACGCTATGATAAAGAAGTTGTACCTGATCTCCCCTGTACTTACTCTTCCATTTACAACCTTGAGTTTAAAAAAGTACCGGAAAAAAAAAGAAACGTCTCAACCTGTGCGATAACGAACTCTCTGTGACTGTGCCGCAGACCTACGTGCAGGACCTGGTGCGGCGCGAGTCGGGCGCCGTGTACCGCAAGCTGGTGCTCGAGGGCGGGCACTTCTTCGTGTGCGGCGACTGCACCATGGCGGAGCACGTGTACCAGACGCTCAAGCTCATCATCCAGGAGCGGGGCGCCATGACGGACAGCCAGGTGGAGCGGTACATGCTCAAACTAAGGGTAAGTCATTTTTTCCAATTTTTTTCCTCGGGAAAATTATGTTGATTTTTGAATATTTTACCTTTGAATAAGGTAGATTTTAAAAGTATCCCTGCCGGCCCAACGAGAGCACAGAGAGGCGTGGCATAACATCATTTTAACGTCAACTTGATTCAAAATAACGTCAAAACGACGGCAATGTGCCACGCGGCCTACCTTGGGCGCACTGGGACTGGGCGCTCGAGGGCGGGCCGCCAACTCCACGCGGCTGCGTGGCGGGCTGGCCTACCCGGCGTGCCGCAGGCGCTAGCGTTAGCCGTCGCAACTTTGTATGCTTGTCCCCCGTGAGAAATTCACATCGAAATAAAATCGTTTCTTAAGGGCGGCACAGTCGAATTGAGTAATACGCATAGCATTTCCTCGGCTGCGTGGCGCTTTCTCGAAGAACGTTCATTATGGTGTCTGAGAGGTGCTGTTTTGGGCGTGACCCTCTCTGTGGGTGACGTCCAAGTGGCCTGCGCGGAGGTGTCCAACGTGCTTGGTGCTTCCAGGACGAGAACCGCTACCACGAGGACATCTTCGGCATCACGCTGCGCACGGCCGAGGTGCACAACCGGTCGCGCGAGTCGGCGCGCAGCCGCATGGCCTCGCAGTCGCAATAGAAGTTGCGTGTCCGCTCGGCGGGCGAGGCGGGCGAGGCGCAGGACGACGACGTCGACGCCCCCCTCAGCTCCAGGACCGCCGGCGGGCACGAGCCCAGCGCGCGGCAGCGGCTCAACACGGACTAGCGGGTCATGGGCGTTACGATACGGGCGACGGAGGCATCCGCTGCTGCCTTCCGTCGCTGATCACCGAAACATTCCCATCGACAGTTGGAACCACTGTGGGGGGGAAAGAGAGCATGCGCTGACTGCAGTCACACTCAGCACATTCATCCGGGGGTGTTTAGTAAATTTACCTTGCCGTTTTCTCCAACTCAAGGGCAAGACCGTAATTGCACGACCATTTCAGTCTGGAGCCTACTTGGTAGGTGCAATTATATTTCAGTATGAAACAAAGTACCTTATTTTCTACTAATTAAAATTAAATCCAAAGGTAGGTATTGGAACTCTTTTCCCCAACCTTTTCTCTCATCAAACTCCTGTTTATTTTAATTTGAGAAGCCCTCTGCTGTGCATGCACTATGATTACTTCACATGTTAATTCTGTCATTTTTGTTAGAAATTATAGCTGTACCTTACAGTATTCCCTCTAACAAGCTACAAGAGCAAATGCAAGATGTGGATTTAAGCCTATCCTTTTTGGTGAATAGATATAAACGTTTTCAATCATAAAAGTTAGTGTTACATAGTTAACTTCAGAGAGTGGGAGACTAAGATTTAATCTCATATCATGATCCTTTTGTCAGTCTTTTTCTCATTCTGCACTTAGAAGAAAGTTACCTCTTTAGCATGTTTTGTATTATTTTCTTCAATGCTATCATAAGAAATGAGTGGTTTCTGTGCTTTTATAAAGATCGGCCACTGCAATTTGCAAACAGCATATTAAATAATGTATTGATGTATAGTTTTTAAACTTCTGAAATCTATTAATTCCATTGGTTAATATTTTATAAAATTGGAGGTCCTCACATACCTTTTTGACTCTTTTGCTTTACCTTTTGCACTGAAATATTTGATTGTTATGATAAAGTATTTTATTGCACTGTAAATTAGAGGTGTTCAGTTATTTATTCAGCTGGCCCTCTCTCTTCAAGGGTGAAATTAAAGGCCTATTTGCAATTTATGTCGTAAGTCCTAAAATTTGCAACAGAGATAAGTGATAAGCTGTAACTTTTTGGTGATGTAAGTTCTGTTTTGTCAGAGTTTATCCCTGCTAATGAGTATAGTTAGTACTGGTTAGCAGAGCTATTTTCTGGTAACAATTTCAAAAGTAGGCAAAATTATCTAAACCTAATTATTAGCCTAATACTATGGAAGGAAGCAATAAGTAATCAGTTGTATCATCACAGTGGGCTTTTACTGTACTACTTTCAATATCATTAAAGGTTTTTTTAAGACTTGATATGAGAAACTTGCGCAAGGTTTCACTTTTTATTGTGGCAGATGTCTTCCGTACTCAAATGTAAATAAGTAGTAGTTTGGCTGTGACATGGTGGGCGACATAATTTGAGAGATTGAGTAAGATTATGCAACTACAAGGGGTATCATATGTGGATTTCATGAATGTGTCTTCTGATACAATTGTTTTAAAATTTATGCTATACACAATGTCGCATTATATCCTATTTTTCTACTTTGTTTGAGGGGCTAACTTTCTGTAAAGTCTATTGTATGTTGCAAGTTTGTTTTTTAAATGTACTATACTTCTTGTTACTAAATATAAATATTTTAACTTGCTCTGTGATTAGGTAAGCATTTATTTTTCTTAAGTGTCTTTGGAAGTAAGTACAGTACAAATATTCTGCTTTGAAGTCTTCAAGCTTCTATTGTGGAAATTTTCAACCACCAGATACATCCATTTTCATTAAATTCTTTTGTTGTTGGGTGGGGAAATTGTACATATGCTGTAACATTTGTACTATATACAAGATGTTGTATAGGCCATCAATGAGCTGAGCTCATCATCTTTAAAATTTTGAATACTCCCATTTATGAGTTCCTCTTTCCTTTGAGCATTACTTCCTATATTTCTAAAGTTTGTCTTAATTTTATCAAATTGGTTGTGCAATATGAAAAAGTATACTTCAAAATGGGGTGCTTATCAGTGTAAATAACTTGCAAGTGAGAGAAAGCACATGCCAGTCTTCATCTCATTTATTTACTAATTATTCTCTTAAGTATTTTAAGGAGACAAAGCTTGTCTTTACTAATATTCTCATATCAGTCAGATCTGCTGGAATGAGAGAAATACCCTAGAATTTAGTGGCATTTTCCTTCAAAGTGCTTAAAGGAGCCAAACTTGTCTTTGGTGGAAACCAAAATGCAGCCTCGAAGTTGGAACGTCAAACACATTGTGATATAGTTACGATTGTGAATGCTCCTTTTGGCTTGTTGATATCTGAATAAATGTAGTATCAAACATTCTTTATCAAATTTTCTTGTTTCTATGAGGAAGTACTTTTCCAATCACTATATAGAAGTTCTTGCGGGCATATTGCCTTATGTTAAATAAGCAAAAGTAAATAAGATTGATGATTTTTTTCTTTCTTTGAGATGTGTGTTGTCATTTCCATACAATTGTGTCCTATATCCTCCATGTTGAAATTACACAATGGATCATCAAATCCCATTCGTTGATTATTTCACTCCAAATCTATACGTAAAATACTCTAAATGTTCAGGGTTAACAAAATGCATAGAGCTAAAACGATCTAAACACTTTATTAAATTTGATATCAAAGACACAGAACACAGCCTGAACACCACTTTTGATTAGTTGTATGAATGTGCTTAGAATTAGGGTACACACAAAAGTTAACAATATTGTACCCCTCACTTCACAGAAAGAAGTGTATTAGCATACTGAAATTCAGGACTATTTTCATACTCACACATATCAAGTGCGATAACACAACTTTCACTTACAACTCTTTTTTCATCATGTAAGTGTTTTTCAAGCCCACTGTTACATTCCTCTGTGGCAATAGCACCCAGAGCTTCGGCACATTCGTGTCTTACCATTTCATTCTCAGTTTTGTCAGAAAGGGATTCCAAGAGCGCTGGCACTGACACAGGATCCTGCAGTTGTCCTAAAACAAATGCTACTTCATGCTTGAACAGCGCACTTCCAGCTTTAAGGCCTGAAAATAACAAGATTGAAGTAATACAGTATTATTAATTTAAAGTATACTGAATTTTGTTTTGAAAATCACATTGAAATTTCTTACCATCTGTTAAGGCAAGAACAGCATCGGATGAGCGCAGGTTTCGAAGAGCAAACATGGCACGATACCGATTAAATAGTGATTCATTCTCGTCCAGTAACACAGTCCTCAATTTAGACACATCTTTCTCCTCAGAAGGTGGTGTTGGGTCAACAGACTGATACGGATTTTCACTTCGTCCATCTTCTCTATGTTTTTCTACCCATGACAAGCGGTCCAATGCCAGTGCACATGTTTCGGCTACTTCAACAACAGGGTCATTTTTAAACTCCTCCAGGATGGCACAGATATCTGGGGCACCAAGTGCTCCTAGGGCCTCTCCTGGAATTTATCACAAATATGAGTCACACTGTATTTTTCAGTTAGGTCATTGGTTGTGGTGTAAATGTAGCATAACTGTTTATACCTGCTTCATGGCGCACCATGGCCTCTTGAGACTTGTCTCTCAAGACTGACACAAGGGTTGGGATGGCTGCATGATCTTGCATTTGACCCAAACAGTACGCAAGTTCGTGTTTGAGAAGAGCAGAGGGATCCTTGAAACATTGCTTTATGCACTCTTGAGCAGTTGCACCACCAACATTTCGCAGAGTGAAGAGAGCCCTGAAGCGCTCTTTGAGAGGACGGTTAGGGTCATTCAACACGCCTCCGATAGCTTTCACTTGATCCTCGGTAATGGAACTCATTCCTAAAACTTTGTCGGCTTGAAATTTGAGTGTTTGCGGCGAAAAGACTTAATTCTTCCTAACCTCACAACTCGTGGTGGTGTGTTGATGTTGACTTCGTCATATGACAGTATGGCGGTGTTTAGGTTACGTTAAGGGTTAGGTAGTAAAAGCAAAGGCTGTGCGTTTCGTTAGTCTTCTGCTAAGATCTAACCTTTATTTTTCTCACTTAAAACACAAGTTCTGTCTGGTTCTACTTACTAATTTTGTCTTCAATATGTCTATATCAAAGAATAATGCATTGATTAGATTAGTGAAAAAGAACATAGCTGGTGGGTTTGAAAGAAAAGATTCATTACCCACACCAGGAACTAGATTTGAAAAATTGGGAACTATTTTTTCAAGGTATCTATTAGAATCAGTAATTCTGGTGGTTTTTCTTTTCGTTTTTTTTTTTTTTTTTTTTTTCACTCAACTCTATATTAATCTATATTTTTTTCAGAGTTACTGGTCTTATTAGAAGTGGAGTTATGGTACAAGATGATATACCAATATGGTATTTGGTATACAAAAGATTTCCTCCGAAGTACGAGCCCCATTACAGCAGACCTCCTTTAGACATTCAAGTAAAGGATATCTATTATCCTGAGGACAAGTTGCGTGCGTAAGTACCTGCTACTGAGAATCTGATTTCTCCGTGGTTGATTTTTAAATGGACAATCTTTATACATTCCATGCTCTATCATAAATTATTTTGGTTTCAGATCAATGAAGAGGTGGGAAACTTTAGATTTAAAAAGCACGTCTCCTAATGCTAGTCAAAAGCTTGTGGCCTCATTCAAAGAGAAGAGATCTTCCACTTCAAATGATGCTGCTCTAATTGCAGAACTCCTTGCTGTCAAAAATGAAGGAAATGTTAATCGAAATGGTTAATGTGCCGTACACTGGAAAATAATAACAAAAAAGTAGCTTCTTATGATTTATTTTGTTAGCTTTGTAAATTGAACTTAAATATTAAAACACATTTTCTTTACCATAATTTCTTTTCTTTACTTAAGCTCAAGTTTGCCAGCTTCTGACGCTGGTCTGATTATTAAAGAATAATCCCTGATTGAAGCTTCATATTCATACAGAAAAGCAGGTACATAAACAAAAAACCACAGATGTGCAACACAGTACGGATGAAAATTTCCTGAATATTTCAAAATTCTATAAATGAATTAGACAAATTCAGTCCAATACTTAAACACCCAACAGGCGAACACACATGAACATTGCATGTAAATCCCAGAAATATAATAACAATGAGAAAAGAAACAAAAAATAAGTTGTATCATACAACAACAACAAAAGGTAGAAAGTCTATTGCTAAATGCTAATTGAATTTTGCTTTATCTAGCCTTTAATAACAGCTATGGGCCTTAGCTTAATGCACTTTTTGCTTATTCCTGCGGCATGACAGGTATCGACCACATCTGTTACATTTTTGTATGACTCTGGGGCTTCCTCCATAACTAACTTTAATGATGCAACTCTGATAGCAATGCCTTGTTGTTGCAATTTACTTAAGACCTCTGTGTAGTCCAAATTACGTCTAGATTTGGCTCTTGACAAAGCCCGGCCCTGAAAAACAGAAATAGAAAAACGAAACAATTTAATTAACGTAGAAACTAGAAAGGAAATGCATATGTTTGTACAAGGTGTTTGTACAAGGTGTCTGTCAGTTGCTTACCGCTCCATGACAGGTTGATCCAAAGGTTTGTTGCATTCCCTGTTCTGTTCCGGTAAGGACATAACTGCAAGTACCCATTGTTCCACCAATTAAAACAGGTTGGCCAGTTAATTGATAATCAACAGGTATCAAAGGATGGTGAGGAGGAAATGCTCTAGTGGATCCCTAAAACAAGATAGATAAAAATTAAGTGTCTGGTACTACCTACTACATGTATGCTCATTATATCAAGGACTGCTACCTTTCTATGAACCAACAATGTCTTTTGCTTGCCATCTACCATGTGTTCTTCTACTTTTGCTATATTGTGAGAAACATCATAAATAACATGCATATCCAAGTCGTCAGGAGTCATGTGGAATTGCTTCGCAAAAGCCTAGAACCAGAAAATGTTTAAAAATACCATACATTTAACTCATGAAGTACGTGTTACTATAATTTCCAGTCATAATTGCTTTTACCTGTCTCGACAAAAAAGTCATTGAGCTTCTATTAACCCACGCAAAATTTGCAGCTGCTGCCATGGCTTTAAGGTAGTCTTGGCCCTCCTGAGAATTGATGCGGGCACAAGCTAACTGTCGGTCATTTGTTTCAATATTGTCTCTTTTCATAGCTTTTTCCATTTGAACTAAAGCATCTATTACAATTTAAGCACAAATAGGTATTTAAAAACTATAGTAATAGAAATGCAAAACTACATTAACCTGTTTTGAAAAATTAAAAAATTACCTGTAGCTACTTGATGGCCAAACCCTCTGCTACCTGAATGGATCATTACACACACCTGCCCTTTATCCTCAATGCCCATCTTACTTGCTGCCCACTTGTCATAAATTTCATCCACAACTTGAATTTCAGCATAATGATTACCAGCACCTAGAGTACCAAGCTATGTTCAGAAGAAAAAAAAAAAAGTGATGGATTAACATTCATGGTTGATATATATTTAGGCTGGATTTCACTTGAATTTGCTTTACCTGTGGTAAACCCCTCTTTTTGGCCCGCATACTGACTTTAGAAGGATCAGCGTTGAGCATTCTCCCATATTCTTCACAGTGTTCTTTGTCCTCCGCCCATATGTATCCTAGAATATTGAAGTTTCCTAAATTTCTGACATACCAAACAGAATGGCACAAGAAAATTTTAGTTTACCTTCTCGGAGAGACCAGTCCATTCCCATTTCAAGTGCTTCTTCAAGGTTTGTTGCAGTCATTGGGATGATTCCCTTCGAGCCGACTCCAACAGGAATATGATCAAACATACTCTGAGCAAGTTGCTCCTACAAGAAATAAATAAATGCTTATATTTTACCAAGAAATCATTTCACAGGATCAGATCAGTACAATCAGTTCTGTACAAACTTTCACAGGCTGAACATCTTTCTCAAACAGATTCGTCCTTAAGAGGCGTACTCCACAGTTAATGTCAAAGCCAACCCCACCAGGCGAAACAATAGACAATGGATCATTCATATCGAATGCTGCCATATTACCTACAAATTCAAATCAAGAAATCAACTAAGTACAAGGAGCTGAAAACTCTCATCACAAAATCTGACAAGTAAGCTGGTCAAACAAACCAATAGCAAACCCATATCCTGAGTGAACATCAGGTAAACCAATAGAGCGATGTACAATGCCAGGGAGTGCAGCAACATTAGCAATCTGTTTCACTCCTGGCAAAAAGCCACCAACCATGCCTGGTCTGCAAGAGTTACGTAGTTCATCAAACATCAGCTTTTCCAATGCAGAATTTACGTAAAATACTCCCTCTACCTGCAATTGAAAGGCAAAACTGTCAAAGATAAGGTTTAAATTAAGATTTTTAAGTGGAGTGCATAAACTTTACTATTGCATACATTCATATTCGGTTGAAAACCCTTTTTGATTCTCCATGAGTTTGCGTCAATTCTCTCAAGGTACTTGAGTTCATCATTGTACTCTCTCACGACCATCTGAAAACAGTCAAAATTACTAGAGGTTAGTTCCCACCGGCAACATCGTTCCAATAGTTTCTCACGACATATAATATGCGGTCTGATTGTCATTGCAACTCCGTTTCTTTAATTAATGAATGAGAAAACCATAAATTTACAAGATGACAAACAGTCTCACCTTTTAAGCGAATCAATGGGAGCGGGCGACTGATGCAAAGGCCCGATCTATGATGTTGACGTTTTGGTTGGACACTTTGAATGGATTTTTGCGACCACAACCTTAGCCGGATTGAAAATTTTTCATGTGCATACCTCTAGCCTCGCCCAAGGGCTATGCATGCTGTATGTCATCCCCCCG
>NW_026267224.1:364361-372526 GCF_000697945.3 Frankliniella occidentalis
CCCCCTCTCGAGGCTCGAGGAGACCAGTCAGTGACACTGACACCGGAATTTTAATGTGACAGTTTAGTCTGATATTTTAGAATGAAGTTCAATCCTTAGGAATCCTATCCTTCGTTGATTAGAGGGTGAGCAGGAAGAATTTTGTGTCCTATTAGCTTGCAACTGAATTGCCAACTTTTCATACAGCCTCTACCCTTAAGCTGCTTATGCTGCTGATGTTTGTTTACGTGGAGTGTGCAGACGGAACAGATACCATCTCATGACTTATATTTGATCTTGAAGGTTTATTTGTTTAGTTACAGTAGCTGAGCTCTTACCTTTACTTCTTCCTTGAGAGTTGTCACGTTTCACTCCTTTGATCTTTCTGTTAATTTAAATGCTGTAAACATTTCAAGAGTAAGGTTAAAAGACTCAAAGTGTATATTTCCCCCGTGAACTGTCGTTTACTGTCAGGGTTTCACCACGTGATTTTCTTTTTCGTGACTACAGATTTGTAACGATCTACCCCTAATTCACCTTCGATTGGATATTTTACACCAATATGAAGCCTCATCCAGGGCAGTCACCTTCAAGTACGTGCCCCATCTATATTTGCTTATTTTCAATCAAACTCAATATTTGTTATTATGATGGGTGTTTTAAATTTCATTTCAGTGCTGAAATATGTCAGTCTTGTGACATTGACACTGCAGAATGCAGTCCTGGGCCTGAGCATGCGCTATGCTCGCACTAGACCAGGGGACATGTTTCTATCATCATCAGGTAATTTATTTTTATTTCACCTTTTCACTTTATTTATATCAACAATAATTTTATGTTCTCTGTATATTTTTAGCTGTCTTGATGTCTGAGTTTGTAAAACTTATTACCTGCTTGGGTATTGTGTGGAAAGAAGAGGGAAGTTTTGCAAGAGCCACAGCATCAATACACAATACAGTTATAAAACAGCCCCTAGATACATTGAAAGTTTGTGTTCCATCTCTGGTGTACATTATTCAAAACAATCTTCTCTATGTGTCTGCCTCACATTTAGATGCTGCCACTTATCAGGTAACTAACTAAGAAAATAATTTGTGCTACTGGAGTCATGCAACTTCGTTGATACTAATGTCTGACACTCATTTAAAACCTCTCACAGGTCACTTACCAATTGAAAATTTTGACTACTGCCATGTTCGCTGTAACAATGCTGCGTCGGTCCCTCTTGAAAACTCAATGGATTTCTCTTGTGACTTTGGTACTAGGAGTTGTTTTGGTTCAACTTGCCAACACTGACCCCCCAAAAGTAATAGTTGGAGGTCCAGAACAAAATCGAGTTATAGGCTTCTCTGCAGCTCTATGTGCTTGCCTACTCTCAGGATTTGCTGGAATTTACTTTGAGAAAATCCTTAAAGGTTAGGATTTAAATGATTAATTTATTGTTACAAAACTGGTGATTTGCCATAATAATGTTTTATTTCCCTGCAGGGTCGGATATTTCAGTTTGGATGCGGAATGTTCAGCTCAGTTCGCTTTCCCTTCCTATTGGACTTTTCACCTGTTTGGTCACTGACTGGGAAGTTATGACAACCAAAGGATTGTTTTTTGGCTATAATGGATTTGTGTGGTACCTTGTAGTACTACAGGCAGGAGGTGGTCTTCTTGTTGCCATGGTTGTAAAATATGCAGATAACATATTAAAGGGATTTGCTACATCTCTTGCTATAATCTTGTCCTGCATTGCATCAATATATCTTTTTGAATTCAATTTGACCTTTCAATTTGCTCTGGGGGCAGCTTTAGTGATAGCTTCAATATTTCTGTATGGATATGTCCCTCCAAATCCAAACCAGCAAAGTAAAGTTTAAATGATAAATCGCTGCTTGTGTGTAAATATACTTAGTACAGAGTATGCATTAGACCCCCAAAACAGGAAGATATAATAGTTAGTAAAAGTTACACTTTTAACATTGATTCAAAGTTTAATCAAGTACTGTTTTTTTGTGACAAATATATCTGTGAAGAGCTACTAATCATTTTAAATTAGGAAAGGACCACTCACTGGCTGGATTGGAATTACTTTGTTCTTTTACTGAAAAAGACAATCTTGTGCCAAATGCTCAGCAAAAACAAGACTACATATATTATGTTTGAGAATATCTCTACTATACCTATTCATCAATCAGTTTCATGCTGATAGTGTGTGTGACTTTGACAGGCGCGGATTAAAGGGGGGTGGGCGATCGGCCCCCTGTCGGCTCTAGAGAGCCGCCTTAAAGGTAGGCAATCTACGCCACAAAACCCCTGTATGTAGGCAACCGACAGTGCATCGCCCCCCCTGTCAGTCGGACCTTAATCCGCCACTGGACTTTGAAGACTTCTTGTCAATTTATCAATTCAAGTTCCTTGCTTGTAATAGCTACTAGCTTTGAAAATTAGGTTTGTGTACATGGTATATTTATTGCAAGTACTTAATTTTTAATCAACTGGGATTGTATTTCTTGTATTGACTGTGTCACTGATTGTTGAACAATCATCAATTTATTGTTGGTTCTTTTCCCTAGAACTTTAATATTTATTTTAGTTTGGATCTAATTTAGTTCCTTTATTAAAATTTTACATAATGTTAGCAGTAGTCAGTAAACTGGCAGTGCCTTTTTCTTGTCTTCCATATATTTTAAAAATATCTTAGAGTTTTAGTGCGTAAGTTAAATCTGGTAAGGTTCATTGTTAACTGACCCCACTTTTATAGCATTGCAATGCAAGTTAAGGAACACGGTATTTATCTCCCATGATGAGTAAAGGCTTGATATTCTGACAAAGCTCATAAATTTCAATAGAGAAAATTGTTTGTATTAATTTCAGGTATTTTGTTGTGTGAATGTTAGGGTAAGCAAAAGTTGGTTACCACCAATTTACCGCTCAATGTATTGCACTGAAACATATAGGTTGGTTTCAAATCCAATTACGTGTAAGTCTTCTAAAAGAAGACAACATTATTATCAAAGTTCAGATTGAACCATCCAAAATTAAGTGTTGAAATGTGATTGTAAACGTTTATTTTGAACGCTTGAGTTAGACAAGATTTCAAAATTGAGGAGACATTGAAATAAGACCCTTGATTTGTTTCAAGCTGAGGTGCTATTTAATAGTGTAAGTATTAGTAATTTATGCCATTCATTGTATCCTGGTTTACAGATTCCACAGTTCAAATTGTTTAAATTCACTTGATTACTGCTGAAAATGTTCCTAGGTAAACAGTTAAAAAATTCATTTCATACTGTTTCGTTGTTCAAACATGCTGTAGTATGCAGATATTGAATATTTACCACTCATCAATTTTCTACTTGTATCATTTTCTCGCCACCTCATAAAAGATCGCTAAAATTTGAGAAAACTCGTGTATGTGTCTATTTCAGGAGGCAAAAAAGGAAAAGACAGAATGTTGTACAGTACATACCACATTTATTTTACAGCATATCAACGAATTTATTTAAATGATGTAAAGTATCCGCATTGAAAAATAAAACACTGAATCATGATTGTTTGTACATTGCCTGACAACAGACTTATACTTTAGGTTTCTTTGCTGATGGCTCATCTTCTTCATTGTCATCTCCAGTACCTTGGAAAATCGTTTTCGGTTGTGTTCTGAAAGCACAGCAATGTTACAGCATTAGAAAATGATACACAACTTCTTAAGTTGACTTCAAAATCTTAAGTAATTTCTCACTTTGCATATGCTGGAGATATCCAATATGGATTTTCTGCTGCGTCCTTGGCGTATTTAAGAATAGCTTCTCTTGGATCTTGATCATCTTCAACACGTTTGCTTAGACCCATATTACGAATAACATAGGAGCTTAATGTGCTGCCAGAGGAAGCGACACGACCTCCTTGTCCTAAAATAGTATTGTTACAGAATTAGTTAAGTAATTACATACCCGGTAGCAATTAATTTAACTCATATAGCAAAGCTATTCTTTATAATTTACCAGATTTGATTGGGAGATCAGGCCTGTGTGATTTAACTGGATCTTGTCTTGCTTTTTCCATTATTTTGCGGGTGGTTTTGGCTCGGTCTTGTCTGAAGAGTGGCAGGGCGTGAGGGGTTAAGATATGCTGAGTGACCATGGCTTCCATCTAAGAATATAAACGCAGAAACAAGGTTGGCATATAATATGTATAGGTACAAATGTGTTACTGGTAGTTTGAGAATCCTGTTTCTAGTTTCAAGCCATCATACCTGCTTGACTTTCCTCCTTGTTTTAATGACACATAGCTTGGCACCCCGCATACTCTTTGCTTGATCATAATATATCTTTACAATTCCATTTCCACAACTAACAAATATTTGATTAAGTTTAGGGTGCCAAACAGATCTGATGACATGCTGAAACAATTTCAAACGGAAAAGTTGTTGAAGCTCGGTAAAATTATAACAAAATATTCAGTGATCAACCATTAGTAACATACCGAATCTGACACTTCTATTTCATGAGACTTTTCAAAGGTTTTGGTATCATAGAATAATAATCTTCCACTTGATTCACCTTTCATTACAGATTCACCAGTAAGGAGTAAAGCATCATCAGGTGAAAACATACAATCAGTGCTGGAAAATTAAACAATTTTAATTAAACAATTAATTTAACTCAGGTAATTAAGGTGGAAGTTGATATTACAGTAGTGGGAACAAACCTCTCATATCTGGAATACAAATTTTCAAATACATGAAGTGGATTTTTAAAATTTCTCAGGTCCCAAAGCTTAAGAGTGTTGTCACAGCCACGAGTGGCAATGGAATGTCCTAAATATGAAAATGCAATGCAGGATGTCTCCGATCCCTTCTGATGTGCATCACGCAACAGCTTTGTTGTATTCACCTGCGATGAGTTTCAAAAATAAGTGATAAGATTGGATTAAAAAATAATTACCATAAATTTAAAGTATTACAGTCAACATAAATTTTTCTCACAAATGCTCTACGGTGATCCCACATTTGTATCGACCCATCTTGACAGGCACAGGCAATTAGATTGCCATCTCGGTTATAAGTACATGTTGTGGGGACTGTTTTTATACCATTTGCACTGCGGGGCTTCATAATTGCTTTGTGTTGTTTGGGTTTTTCAATTTCCCATAAGCGGCATGTGCTGAAATAAGATAAATTAGATTATTTGAAGAACATAAGAAGATTCTTTTTCATAACAGCTTAAGAAGACATACCTATCTTGAGCACAAGTTAAAAACTCATTTTTAACTTTAGGATGCCAACAACCACTATTGAGGGCAGAATTATGGCCTTTAGTTCTGGACATGTCAGCAATGTACTGATCCCCTTTGACACATTCAGCCACCTCAAAACCATCTCTGTCCATGACCTTGGCCTAAGAAAAAAATTTTTTTAGTAAAAGAAGCTTTAAAATTAAATTTATAGAGGACTTATTGACCATTCAGAATTTTAAGTTCCTTACCTGAGCTGTGCCTGAAACAACTAAAAGAGAATCTCCAGTGCAAGAATATTGCAAGGCTTTGATTGGGTGACTGAAAAGGAGAAATGCTATAATTTGAGAACAGAGAGAAAATTTATCACCAAACAGAAAGACTGAACTTACTTCTCACAAGGCATGAGGGTCCGGAAACTCTGCAAAGTTGAATCCATTCCAGCAAAATCCCAGAATCTGACTTCGTAATCCACTGACCCAGAAGCAAGTCGGGCACCAGACGGATCAACACCTAATGCGATGACTGCTTTACAGCCATGTGTTAAAGCAACCTCATGACTTTGAGGAATCTTGTCCGTAGGTTTCTATAATGCAACACAATTTAAATAAGTCGTGTTGGTTCAGCTCACAGACTGTATTTTACAAAACTGACGTTTACAAATTCTTTCAACTTACTTCTGGTTCATCATCACTGAGATCCTCATCCCCTGCCTCAGCCACTTTTCCCGAAGATTTTGTATTGCTCTCACTCAACATATCTTTGGGGATCGGTGGACCAATCAGATCATCATCATCATCATCATCATCTTCACCATCATTGGCAGTGGCTTCATCTTTTGTTTTGACAGCATCTTTACCAGTTGGATTTGCATCTTTCGATGATCCGGCTATAGACAGGCCTTTAATGCTGGTATCTGTAAAACAGTAAATTAAATGAGGTACACCAAAATAAACACTAGAGATAGGCTCAGCCAATAAAATCTTAGCAGATGAACTGCAGTAAACATACCAACAGCTGTAGAGGCAGTTCGTTCCTGAGCTGTTTTCCTAGCAGTTTGAACCAATTCATTAATGTCAAACTGCTTTGCACTTTTTCCAAATCCACTAAACCCCATAGTGGATGCAACATTTTTCAGTTCTTCATCTTCAACAGCTTCAGATTCAATTGCAACGGGGCCTTTATGGCCTTTGGGTTGTTTTTTCCCAAAGGATCCAAAAGACCCAAAGGACCCACTCTCCTCCTTTTCCTCTTTCTGGACTTTCTGATCAGACGAGGTGGAAGCACTTGCAGAGAACTTGATGGCCCCAAACGATATCTTAGGCTGGTTCATCCTGAAAGTCTTAAAACAGACAAATCGTATTTATGACGTTTTAGCTTTTGGATCGCATCAGTGCCACAACATAACCTAACTGCCAAAGTAAACAAGACACACAACAGTTACCTAAAATCATAAAGTTACGACACTGCTAAAATATCTTCAGCCTCGCCTTTGGTTTCTTTGTATCATATGGTTTGCAGAGTTGTCCAAAGTATAAAACGCACAACAAACTACAAATACCGATACAAACAGCGAGAACAATAACACACTCGGACTCAGCAGCCGAATTCGGCTTTCGCTTGTCTCCCCCTCCCCCTCCTAGTAGCGCAGCGCACCTTTTGGTGAAAAATGTAAGTATGGTTTCGCGCGCTTTACCTGATTTGCTTAAAACTACTTGATAGGGGAATGGGGGTTAGAGAAAACGTGGGAACTGCCAGACGGGTCGCTATAAATCATGCAACTGAAGAAAACTTAATAGTTGTCCCCCATCGCATGGGGAGGAACCAGGCCAGACGGGTTCTCTTATTTCCAGCCTTGTATTGCCACCTGCCGCCCGGGGCATAGGCCACCCAACTGGCTCCCCTGCATTGCGTAAGACACTATGTGAACTGATCGAGACTAGAGCACGGTTCGGAAAGGGGGGGAACGGGATCTCTGTGTAGACCGAGTGGGCAGAAATTACTGATCGGTCCAAGTTAAATTGCAGAGAGAAACTCCGGGAAGAAACTTGTTTACGTAGCCAATACATTTCCACCGAACTGACGTCATCGCAGTCGTCGCGTTTCGACGAATCGCGAGGAAACCGATTCGTGGCAATCCGCCTTCGATATTCCCAAGATATTCCCCATCAATAGCTTTGTTGATTCAAAGGTGCCCCGCTCGTGCTCGTAAAACCCAGAGGAGGGTATCCTCCTTTTCATTTAAAATCCCTTTCGCTTTTGGTGCATCTATAGAACTTTGGGTCACCCCCCCCCCCTCCCCCCCCCCGCCGGGGGTCAGACCCGGTCTTCCCTGGACTGGGCAGCATGTCCTTGGGCGTAGGTAAGGCCGCCAGAGCCCGAGAGACCTAGGGAATGACCCGGGCCCGGCTCTACCCAGGCTCTACCCGGCACCATCTGCCGGCTCGGCTAGGCTCGGCTCGTCCCCGGGCGGGCTTAGCTCGGCTGACAGCGGCGCGAGGAGCTTTCACTTCACTGACTGCACCTCGGCCGCAGGTACCCGGAGGTACCCTGCGAGGTACCCTGCGAGGTACCCTGCGAGGTACCCTGCGAGGTACCCGGAGGTGTACCCGGCGCGGCTGCGGTGCCGGCGCCCTGCTGGGTAGAGGTACGCCCGTTGCCTCGGGGCCGGTATTTGAACTCGCAGTCAGGTCGACTCCAGGCCGTGGCCACTTTTTCCCCCCAGCTTCCGCTTGCAGCAGGCTCAGCAGGCGCGGTGGGGTGCGGGGTGAGGCGCGGGGCGCGGGGCGAGGCGCGGTGCGGGAGTGCATGGGCCCCGTCCCGTGGCATGTGGCTTCATGGCGGCACAGAAGAAATGAGAAAAGGGAACGCAGCGCCATGATGCCAGGGAAGGGGGGGCGGGGAGGCGCAGTGCGCAGCGGAGGGGCAGTCAGTGGCGGGCCCTGGCCGCGAGGCGCGGC